>NW_023397367.1:35000-37223 GCF_011125445.2 Fundulus heteroclitus | reverse complement strand
AAGCAGGGAACCTGATGTTGTCCACTCACTATCGGTCCACCATCCTGTCTCCATCCCTGCCTGCCTGTCTGTGTATCTGTCCGTCTACCCAGAAGACGTTCATCAGACCCGAGTTCTCAGGTTTTTCTCACCATTGAAGTTGACGGCTCTGATGTAGTCCAGCAGCAGGCCCCCTCCACTGGATCCATGCTGTTACAGACCCCATGGCTGTTGGCACAAGTCCTGGTGCATGTTGTGTAGAGCGTAAGCAACGGCGTAGACCGCATCAATCACAAACTGGACCTTCCCCTCCTGCTCGTAGGACGAGTCCCGACCAATCCGCTCCCCACCTACAGACAGAACACCATGCCGGGTGATCACCTATGATCTTTGCATGCCTCTATACGCGGCTGTGATTACTGTACATTTCTTCTTGTCTGAGTCCAGTTTTATCCCAGGGCGGGTCAATTTGCACCTGAACGTCCTCCCCAGAACTCAGCAAACCAGATGTTCCTGCGGTTGTTCTCCAAGAGCGAGACATGAAGTACTGATCAAAGCCTGTAGGACACAAAGAGTTAGAACCCTCAGAGACTGGAACCAAGTGATCACCGACAAACCGTCAGGTTCTAACCGTCAATCGAGACTCGCTTGGGCAGAATGGTGACAGCGCCCTCTGCAACATCTTCCAGCTCTGCGATTGGTGAGCTCTTCGCTCCCCAGCTGTCTGACCCGACAACAGGAAATGTCCCGTTAGGTTAGCCTGCCTCGCTGCTTCAAGGACACGCCTACCAGAGAGAGGGAGGAGTCAAATCAAGTCATCTGACCACATCTGTCCAACCAGCTGCAGCAGGCGAGTCGACTTCCTCTGGTGTTTTACTTGATGTCATCCTCGTTGGCGAAGATGATCACTCCTCTAGCGTTGCTCGTCTCCATCAGACGTCTTATGATCTTATCGAACTCCCCAGCTTCTGGCTCCCGAGGGATCTTCACTGACTGAGCAATGCACACTCCACCTGGTGGAGAGACAGGCGGGTCAGAGACAGGTGAGAGACACTGACCAGACAGAAAGGTGAAACAGACAGGTGAGGTGAAGAGGTCAAAGACAGATGAGACAGGTAGGACAGATGGGCCAGAGAAAAACAAAGTCCAGGACAGGTTGAGACTGACAGGTGTGTCCATACCAGCCTCTCTGGAGATCTTCATGAAGGCCTCGACACCACTTTCTCCATAGTTCCCCTCCGACGCCAGCGTAGAGACATAGTTCCAGCCCAGCGCTTTGACAATGTCCAGCATGGCCTGAGCCTGGTACGAGTCGGGAGGAACCACCCGGGAGAAGAAGTCGTAGCGATTGTTGTCGCTGAGCTCCGGAGCCGTAGACGCGTAGCTCACCTGAGGTATCTGACACACATTGAGATTTGGAACCAGAACCCAGTTGACTGGTTATAGTGGACACCCTGGTGGAGCCACAGAGACCAGAACACTCAGACAGATTAATGTTGTGTAAGCGGCTCAGTTCAAGTTGTCAGGGATTCAATCACATTAACACACAGAGTGATTAACTAAGCCCTTGTTAACGAGCACACCTCGTTATGACAGCCACCTCCTCCTCATCATCTGAGAAGGAGGAGGAAGAGCGAGCTGCACTTTAAAGCATCACATTCAAACATCCAAACATTATCTACTTGGTTCTACTGGGTTCTTCTACACTTTACTGGTGTTTGTTTATTTATATGTTGTTTAACTATGGAGAAGTGATTCTGTCTGCTTCAACGGTTCTACGTTCTCCTGAGCAGGGTCATCAGATTGATCTCTTTGCTCCCTGGTAGAACCTTTTTGTGATGGTGATCTTTAACAGGAAGTGCTTGTCCTGCTGACGATTCAAATAAAAAAACATTTTACACCTATCCTCCTTTCTGTCATCTAGCTGCAACAACCTGTTCCTCGCCTACACCCGTCTCTGGTTCTGTCTTGTTTCTCTCTGCCCTGTCTGTCTGCATGCTGTCTCACTCTCTCATCTGTGTGGTGTGTCTTTAATCTGTCCCTCTCACCTCGAACAGTCGCAGGATGTTGGCCACCATGATGGACACGGAGCTGGCCCGATGCGCCGATCACACCCACCACCCTCTCTGGTTTGCGGATGATGGGCGGTTCACCGTTGGAGCAGCGTATGTCAGATATGTCCTTCTGGATCAGTGCCTGAACAAAGGTGAGCGACTGTTCGAGGGCGTAGGTGTCCTCTGGAGC
>NW_023397367.1:0-30000 GCF_011125445.2 Fundulus heteroclitus | reverse complement strand
AATAAAGACATGACATAACATGGCCACCAGATCATAGCTATATTTATTGAAATGACTTTTGGAGGTATTGCCATGAAAACAAATATTGCTGTAACTGGACACAAATATTACTATTTCTGGAGTGGACACACTGACAAAAAGTGCTTACGATTTATAAAACTAAAAATAACAAAATAAGGATTATCAGTGCCGTTTACATGGCCTCAGTGGTCGTTTAACTCAGTGAAATGAAAACATTCAAATGCATGACATTTTTCCCCTTTTGGAAGTAGCTGCCATTATAACAATATCATTTCATAAACACAAGAGGACAAACTGAGACAAAAAAGCCCATAGGCTTTATAAAACAATTAAAAATTTAAATATATATTGCAAACATCCCATGCAGCGAAATGCATTAACTGAGTGTGCCCGGTGTCCACTCAGAGAACAAATGAACAAGTGTTGAACTAGTAATAAGTACAAAGGCAACAGCTTCAATGCCGTTCGTGGTGCTCTTTAAATTTGTTTAGGAACAGAAGCTGGATCCAGGTACTCAGGGGAAATCACACTCTTTTTGGCAGTAACAATGTCCCCTGCAGTGGAGCGAACTCTCTCCGAGGGGACACTAGTAGCTGCAATGCTCAGGTGTTTTTTATAGCTACTCGAGCCACAGAAAAGGATACTGGCCCTCATGTTCTTTCCACCAGCCAAGCAGATCATCCTTCGGCAGGGCTAGGGTCGCTTCCTCCTTGTGTCTTGCAGCCGTCTCGTCGTATGCCTGCTCTTCAGCAGTTTTTAGTTTCTTTGCAGGACCTGCAGCATGGGAGGACCAGGCCATAATCAAAGTAAAGTAAAAAACAAAATAGATGCAGATATATACACTATATTACTTAGCACATTAAATCAACATCATCATCATCATCATGTTATTATTAGTTACTTTACATTATAATTAAATGCCACATGCATGTATAGTTTGTGGGACGTCGACAGTTACCTTGCAATCAATTGCTCCCACCACAACAGTTGGCTGGTAGTGACACATGCTTTTTGCCAAACTGTAGACAACGTGCGTTTATGTCAGTTCCTCCTTCCGGCTACGCACACTGTACCGGTTTAAGATAATCCCTTTTTTTTTTTTCTTCTCTGCAGACTGCCAGACCGTCGTGTGGTTTATTGCCTTATCTGCAATAAGCCACAGACAGCCATATCCTGGCACCTGGCCCAGCGCTGCATGGCACAGGAGACGCCGGAGCAGCGGCAGGCCGAGGTGGTCCGAGCGAAGCGCTCGATGAAGCGCTGGACATTGTTGGGCAGGCGGTGGGACTACAGTCTCCTGGAGAAGTGCTGTAAGGACCCCGCCGACAGGTACAGACTGCTGGAGCACCTGGAGGAGAATGACTTTTTAGTCATCGACCCACCCGGGGAGGATGAGCGTGGGCGGATGAAGGCAGCGGCCGCAACGTCCGACAAGGCGAGGCAGAGCCTGCCTGCGGGCCTGCCGTCGGTCGAGGGCGCTGCTGTTGCTGAGCCAACCTCCCCTGCAAGCAGCGAGGAAGAGGCCCCGGAGACCCCGTAAGAGAGAACGGCTAGTGGCTTCATTTCCAGCTTTTGTTGTCGCCCTCTGTTTTTGTGAGGATTGTTTGGTGTGGCTTGTAATTGTCCCCGCAGCACAGCCAGGGTGTCGAAAGGGTCCCGCAGGATCTTGAAGCGCCTGGGCATGTATCAGCGGGTGTCCTCAGACGACTCGCTGATCCAGAGCTACAGGGTCCATCTGAAGGAGGTGGCGAAAATCCGCAATGCCGAAAAGGAGGCGAGTAGTTCATGAAAGTGTCGGTCACGTTTGGTCTACCGGGCGTGATGTCACGGCAGGCTAACACAGGCTTCGGCGCCACAACTCTGTGTCCCCAGATCTCCAACGTGTGCAGATGGCTACGCTTCCTCCTGCCGGACGCAGATGGGGCCTCCGTCGAGTTTGTGCGCTCCCCGGACAATGTACGGGCGTATGTGGACAACTTGACGGAGGCACGGCTAAACAGGGCCACCATCTGCATGCACCTGGACAATCTCCTGCGGTTCGTGGCATTTGTCAGGGAGCAGTCGGGCCCGGAGTACGACGCCGAATGCGACACCTTTGCCGCGGCCCTCAAGTCGGCAATGCGGGGCATCAGGCGCGAGGGGGAGCCCGCCAAAAGGCAAGCTGGTTAATAACTCCCAGACTCCTCCTCTCATCCCAGCTTTTCCCCCACCCTCCCGCCGACATTTGTGTCCTTGTCATTGCAGCGCCAAGCTAGTGATCGGACCACAAACCACCCTGTACCACTGCCAGACGATCCTCCGCAGGGCCCAGGAGGACGTGACCGCTGTCCAGACCAATTTGGACCAGGAGCGCCACGTCACGGAGGAGAACCAGACGCGACTCCGGCAGTACTGCGTGGCCCTGCTCCTGCTCAAGGCGTGCGTCAAGCCGTGGGTGGTGGAAAACCTGCAGGTGAGAAGGCATCTCCCTGTGGTTTGGGCACAGCCGTTGTGACGCTCAGCTCAATCTGTGTGCGCTTTTTTTTGTTTAATTTTGGAAATGAACAGTGATAGCAAACGGAAACAACAAGGCCACACACACGCACAAACATATTTATATCGATCGATCGATCGATCGATCGATCGATAGATAGATAGATAGATAGACATGTCTCTTCTCGGCCACCCGGCACCCCTTTCACTATAGCATTACACGTGATCAATCCATCCAAGCAACGGATTGATCATTGTTGCACATTTATTAACAAATACCGATGAGAAACATAAACATGATCGAATTTCGAAAGTCTTGCTATTTTCTTTCCACAGACGAGAGAGTGGCTGGAGCGCACCAGCTACGGCGGCTTTGTGGCGGTCACTTGCCGTCGGCAGGATGGACATGAGTCCTCCTTTGCCCTGGGGGAGGACGACGCCTCTGTAAGTGGGCCTTTTTTCCAAAGCAAGGCAGTCTGCCCAGCCTTGTTTAGGAGTGTGAAAAAGAAATCCTGTATCGTAAATTCAGTTGTAACGTTGACTCATACAGCAGTTACATTTTCCCAACTGCCATGGCCAACGCTTTCCTCTCTTCCTATGCAGCTCATTGAGACCTACTTCAAAAAAGTTAGGTCAGGCGTTGTGAGGGACACCAAGACGGTCGAGACCCATCTCTTCCTCTACCGCTCTGGGGCCGTCATCACCAGCGCTCACGTGGAGTTGTGCCGCCTTCATCGCCAGTGAGTGAAGTTGTTTTTCGAGGCGGTGGAGGGGTGTAATAAAACTTTACAAAGTCAAGTTTAATCAGATCATACAGGGTTTCTGTGATGAAACCCGTCTTTCGGGGGTGGAAAACTCAATTAAATTAAACTCAAAGCTTAAAAAAAATAGTCAGGACAGGGTTGCGAGGAAATACTGTTAATTTTTCACAACCAATACCAAATGCCATATTTAGTCAAGCATTAAACAGTGCAGCCACTCCTCCACATTTCCTTTGCTGTCTGCCTTTCACGAAGAAAAGTGTAGTTGGGTGGAGTGGACTCCCTCAGAATAGCCGATTCATTAAATTCATGTCATAAACCATGTTTCTGTTACAAACATTACATCAGCATTATTGTCAATAATGAAGTCCTTCATTAAAAGGGATTTTCCTGACAGAGATCTAATGTTTAATAAAGCCAGTTTATATGACTCAGTGGTTGACCATGTCTCTGTGACAGGTTACATCTGACAGTTTATGACTTTTAAGCATTTGTTCCTGTTTGTCATCCTTTTGTATTTATTATTCGTGCCACGTGTCCTCACATGTATTCCATAATCTCCGGCAAAAGACCCCAGCAGACGCCGGTAACTGTCATGTCTGATAGACGTGTGGCCAGGGCCCGGTCTGTATCGCAGAGAAGTTATCTGGAGGTCCTGAGCACCAGAATGTTCCGTGAAATATCAGAACTTAGCGTCGGAACTCGAGAAGTCTGACTACTGGTCCAAAAACCCAGTGTAAGGGCCTGGTGGGCGATACAAAACAACAAGCAGAAGAGTTTTTATTTACTTGGCCTGGGACTAATTAATAAATCAGACTGAAAGATGGCCCGTACTCCTCCTCCTCCTCTTCCTGTAGATCTGGGGACATGGAAATTTAGGTAGTTGGATGGAGTTGACTCGTTTATACTAACCCAGTCCTCTTGCAGCTGAACAGGACAATTCAATTCAATTTTATTTATATAGCGCCAAATCATGAAACATGTCATCTCAAGGCACTTTACAAAATCAAGTTCAATCATATTATACAGATTGGGTCAGATTATACAGATTGGTCAAAAATGTCCTATATAAGGAAACCAGTTGATTGCATCAAAGTCCAGACAAGCAGCATTCACTCCTGGGGAACCGTAGAGCCACAGGGAGAGTCATCTGCATTGTACATGGCTTTGCTGCAATCCCTCATACTGAGCAAGCATGAAGCGACAGTGGGAAGAAAAACCACCCATTAACGGGAAGGAAAAACCTCCGGCAGAACCGGGCTCAGTATGAACGGTCATCTGCCTTGACCGACTGGGGTTACAGAAGACAGAACAGAGACACAACAAGAGAAACAAAAAAGCACAGAAGCACACATTGATCTAGTAATCTGTTCTACATTAGATGGTAGTAGCGGGTGAGCCGTCTTCTCTGGATGATGTCACAGTTAACAGAACGCCAGACCAGGTGTACCTACTATGAAGAGAAAAGAGAGAGAACCGAAAGTTAAAGCAGAAATGACAACACATAATGCATAATTGAAGAACAGTAGAACTCAATAGAGTGAGAAAATTAGATCCTGATATACTCCAGTAGCCTAAGCCTATAGCAGTAAAACTATAAAAGGTAGCTGAGAGTAACATGAGCAACTAGTTATAATTTTTGTCAAAAAGAAAAGTTTTAAGCCTAGTCTTAAAAGTAGACAGGGTGTCTGCCTCACGGACCAAAACTGGGAGTTGGTTCCACAGGAGAGGAGCCTGATAGCTAAAGGATCTGCCTCCCATTCTACTTTTAGAGACTCTAGGAACCACCAGCAGACCTGCAGTCTGAGAGCGAAGTGCTCTGTTAGGAACATACGGGGTAATCAGAGCTCTGATATATGATGGAGCTTGATTATTAAGGGCTTTATACGTTAGAAGAAGAATTTTAAATTCTATTCTTGATTTAACAGGAAGCCAATGAAGGGAAGCTAAAATTGGAGAAATATGATCCCTCTTGTTGATTTTCATCAGAACTCTTGCTGCAGCATTTTGGATCAGCTGAAGGATTTGAACTGCATTTTGTGGACTTCCTGATAGTAAAGAATTACAATAGTCCAGCCTTGAAGTAACAAATGCATGGACCAGTTTTTCAGCATCACTCCTGGACAGAATGTTTCTAATTTTGGCGATATTCCAGAGGTGAAAAAAGGAAACTCTGGAAACCTGTTTAATATGGGATTTAAATGACATGTCTTGGTCAAAAATGACACCAAGATTTTTTACTTTATTACCAGAGGCCAAGTTAATGCCATCCAGATTAAGTGATTGGTTAAGAAGTTTATTTTTTGAGGACTCTGGCCCAAAGATTAAAACTTCGGTCTTGTCAGGATTTAGATGCAGGAAATTTAAAGTCATCCAGCTTTTGATGTCATCAAGACATGACTGCAGTCGAAGTAATTGATTGGATTCATCAGGATTTATGGATAAATATAGCTGAGTATCATCAGCATAACAGTGGAAATTAATCCCATGCTGTCTGATAATTTTGCCTATCGGAAGCATATATATAGTAAAGAGAATTGGTCCAAGGACTGAACCCTGTGGTACGCCACAGGTGACCCTAGAGTTTGAGGAAGATTTATTATTAACATGAACAAATTGGAATCTGTCTGACAGATAAGATTTAAACCAGCCTAATGCTTTCCCCTTAATCCCTACAGTATGTTCAAGTCTTTGTAGGAGAATATTGTGATCAACTGTATCAAATGCAGCACTGAGATCTAACAGGATAAGTATAGACACAAGTCCATTATCTGAGGCCATGAGAATATCATTAGTGACCTTCACCAGAGCTGTTTCAGTGCTATGATGAGCTCTGAAGCCTGACTGAAACTCCTCAAGTAGGTCATTACTTTGTAAATGTTCACAAAGTTGATTAGCAACTACTTTCTCGAGAATTTTAGATAAGAAAAGAAGATTAGATATAGGTCTGTAATTTACTAACTCATCTTGATCAAGAGAAGGTTTCTTAAGTAAAGGTTTAATAACAGCTACTTTCAAAACCTGTGGTACATATCCATTTACTAAGGATAGATTAATCATGTCTAAAATAGTGCCACTGATCAAAGGGAATATGTCCTTAAACAACTTGGTTGGGATTGGGTCTAACATACAGGTAGAAGGTTTAGATGAAGCTAAAATTTTAGATAGCTCAGAAAGCTCTACTGCTTCTAAACAGTTCAAACACTGCACAGATTCTAAAGATTCCTCCAATGCTGCCTCACTTACTGAGGACGAGGTAATCATGTTTGAGAGGATGCCAATTATTTTATTTTTAATGGCATCAATTTTATTTATGAAGAATCCCATAAAATCATTACTACTAAGAGCTAAGGGAATGGATGGATCAACAGAGCTGTGGCTCTGGGTAAGTTTGGCAACTGTACTAAAGAGAAATCTAGGATTATTTTTATTCTCTTCAATTAATGATGAAAAATATGCTGCTCTAACTCTGCGGAGGGTCTTGTTATACAACAATAGTCTGTCCCTCCAGATTAAGTAGGATTCCTCTTGGTGTGTAGAGCGCCATTTTCTCTCCAATTTCCTAACATTGTGCTTCAAGGAACGCAGCTCTGAATTAAACCAAGGAGCCAGCTTCCTGTGAATAATCACCTTCTTTTTCAAGGGAGCTACATTGTCTAATGCAGAACGCAATGAGGAAGTCAGATTGTTAGCAAAGGTATCGATTTGTGAATGGGAAGAAACAGCAATGCTGCCATCTACAGGGCATTTCTGCAATACTGAGGATATTAAAAAGGGGACAGACTCTTTAAGTTTTGATACAGCATTATCCGATAAAAATCTACTATAATGGAACCCTCTTTTGGGGGTGGAGCACTCAGTTAGATTAAACTCAACTGTTATTAAAAAATGATCAGACAGGACAGGTTTGTGAGAGAATACTGTTAATTCTTCACAATCAATGCCATATGTCAGAACAAGGTCTAAAGTATGGAGCCGAGAGTGCGTCGGTTCATGCACATTTTGAGCAAAACCAATTGAATCTAGGATAGTTTTAAAGGCTACACTAAGGTTATCACATTCAGTGTCAACATGGATGTTAAAATCACCCACTATAATAACCTTATCAGTATTTAACACCAAATCAGATAAGAAATCTGACAACTCATCCAAAAACTGAGTGTAAGGGCCTGGTGGACGATACAAAACAACAAACAGAAGAGGTTTTATTGCTTTGCAGTTTGGATGAGGGAAACTGAGGGTTAAATGTTCAAAAGAACTGTAGTTATTAATTGGCCTGGGACTAATTAATAAATCAGACTGAAAGATGGTTGCCACTCCTACTCCTCTTCCCGTAGATCTGGGAATGTGGAAATTTGAATAACTGGAGGGGGTTGACTCATTTATACTAACGTAGTCCTCTTGTAGCCAGGTTTCTGTGAGACAAAAGAAATCAATCTGATTATCAGAAATCAATTCATTAACTAACAAAGTCTTTGAAGATAGAAGAGGCTAAGGAACTATTTGCAAACAAAACAAAGGACAAACCAGGGTGGTTGATCATGATCAGGATAACCCGGTGAATCCTTGTTCACTGAGGGTCTGATTCCAAGAACATGGCATGGAGTTGAGACATTTGCCATGTATTTCAATCCATTTACAATGCGGGACCCAAGTTAAACAGAACATTATTTGTTGAAATAATGGCTCTGCTGCATGTGGTCAGGTCGGAGGCCTGGCGTGAGCACGTTCTCTGAACCGGTTGCGGTCCGATTTGAGCAGGGTTTTTCCTCAGAATTCCACAGCTTTCTGCTCTATCTGGGTTCGCTCCTCAGTTCAGGCTGAGAAGAAATACACAGAGCTGTTTCGCATGCAGGATCTTTGCTCCTGCTACCAGTCGTGAGGTTAGGACAGCAATTTAGCTCTGTATTTGCCCGGACATGTTCTCCAGGCGATGAGAGCCTCTCAGATGCTGAAGCAGGTAGTTGAGTCTAGCAGACCCAGGATGAAGCGTGGCTGGCCAGGCACCTTCCCTCAGCTGCTGGCTTGTGTGTTGGTCAGGGCCGACCAGGCCTCATGGTTTGGCCTTCTTTGTCTGCTCTGAGAGAGCTGCTAAAGAAGTCTGCAGGAGTGAGCTGAAGAAAGAGAGCTCTTTGTCTGTGGGGGAAGGTTTTTATTTGTAAGGAGGGTTCCCAGCAGGACCCCCTGTGGGAAGAAGGCCGTCCAAGCCTTGAGGGTCTCATGTTGCAGCAGGACAGATTTCCTGTTACCTTCCCCATACCACAGTTCAGAATTGAATCCGAGATCAATTATTTATCATGCCGTTATTGCATAACATAAGTTTTCAATTACGGATCCTGTCTGTAGACTGGCGAGGCTAATTAAGCTAATAAGTAATGAAGATCACCAGTTTTATCAGAATGTAGTGCAGAATCTAAATAAAGTATTAATTTCATTTCAAACATCATGGAATGAGCTAAATAGCTTAATCCGTTCATGCCAGCATTTAGTATGCGTTCGGCAGTTTATGCATTCATGAGTTAAGCAAACATTATTTGATAAATTATGTCTTAAGACATGTTACCCATCTTCATCCTCTTCATTCATTCATCTTGTGGTCGCTTCCTCTCATAGATCTTCCTTTCACTATTCTCAGTTTGTCCTTTCTTAAATTAAACCTGTCGGCCTGCAAATTGAGTTCTAGGTGTTGATCTCAACTTGGTTCCAGCATGGCTCCTGCCTGCAGTTCAGCTTTCTAATTCACAAGATATCAATCTCATTCCATATCAGTTATTTTCAACCGTCAGCTGCCCTCCTTGCTCGGTCACCTCAATCTCACAAATGCATCATTGCCAGAGTCACGCTTTATTTCCAGGCAGCTCGAGTTCACTAAATTTGTTCTTTCCTTTTTGAACAGGATACTCTGAGAGCTGCCGTTCTGACCGTCTGGTCTGCTTCTCGCCTGGATCAAAATATATTTCTATAATGCCTTTCTGTCGCGGATGTGTTTACAAATGTACGGATGCTGCCATCTGTAGGTTTTGGGGGGGTTCTTTATAATTGTTTCACAGATTCCTGATCACTCAAACAATGGGCCATGGTCATCATCATCATGCCTCACACATCGTTCTGAGCATCCATTAATTTTAGCTGCTCAATGCCCTCTCAGCTTTAAGGTAATCTAACTGCAAATACTGGTGGTGGATGGAAACTTTCACATGTCTCGCCAGACCCTTCATGTTTCACTCTTTCAAATTGAGTTTATCATTCATAATCATCACAGTCCGTAACTCTCATGCATGCGTCAAGCATTCTGTTATGCATCCTGTCATGCATCCTGTCACCTGTGTTGCATCTTGTCATGATCACTCATTTCTCTATGTGCATCATTTTCAAGACATCTTCCGCAAGAAAGCATAAGCAAGACATCTTCCGCAAGAAAGCATAAGCAAGACATCTTCCGCAAGAAAGCATAAGCAAGACATCTTCCGCAAGAAAGCATAAGCAAGACATCTTCCGCAAGAAAGCATATGCAAGACATCTTCCGCAAGAAAGCATATGCAAGACTCCTTCCGCAAGAAAGCATATGCAAGACATCTTCCGCAAGAAAGCATCTCTGCTAACTTCTCCTTGTTCATTTCTTTCATTTCATTCACCTAATCATCTCCCATTCAAATCACTATCCCGTCACACTGCCTTATGAGCATACAGACGCTCTGACCTCGGCATTTTTGGGGGGAACATCCCTGTTCTCATACATCTACTTATGCATATTAAAGTATAATTCAGCATTAATGTTACTGCCGAGGTCTGAGCGCCAAAGACTTAAAATATTGTGTCAATAAAATCCTTCTAATCGCCATTTCTTTCTCTGAGTTTTTCAGATTGAACCAGCGGTTGAATGATGACATGCGGCTAAACATGTCATCACTGGTCAGATCAGGCAGGGGACCAGAGAAAATTACGGAGTCCGACATTGCTTTAGCAAACTCACACACCGAAGCAACACCAACTTTAGTGACCTCCGATCGGCGTGACCGGGTGTTATTACCGCCAGCATGAATAACAATCTTACTGTATTTACGCTTATCCTTAGCCAGCAGTTTTAGGTAAGATTCTATGTCGCCCGTTCTGGCCCCTGGCAGGCATTTAACTATGGTCCCTGGTGTCTCTAGTGCCACGTTTCTGACTATTGAGCTCCCAATAATCAGGGTCGGCTTCTCAGCGGGTGTGTCGCTGAGTGGGGAAAATTTGTTAGAAACGCAGACGGGTTGGTGGTGAACTGGGGGCTGAAATCTAGAGCTATGCTTCCTACGAACTGTCACCCAGCCGGCCTGCTTACCCGGCTGCTCGGGTGCTTCTGGAGGACCACTAAGTGAACTAACGCTAGGTCTATGTGGCTCCGCGCTAGCAGAGGGGCGGCTATCAGCTGGTCTTTCCATAGCACGGAGCCGGGACTCCAATTCTGACACCCTCGCCTCCAAAGCTACAAAAACACTACATTTATTACAAGTACCATTATCACTAAAGGAGGCAGAGGAATAGCTAAACATCTGACACAGAGAGCAGTAGATAAGGGGAGACTTAGTCAGAGACGGAGAAGCTGAAGTAATAGTAGGAGAGGAAGCCATTGTGGAGCTAAAGCTAGGCTAGCGCCCTTCTACCATGCCAAGAGAGCAAACCGTGAAACACGAGGAGTTCCCAAGCGTGATGTGCAGGAAGTGACATCAGCCAAGTGAAAGAGAGGCCTTCTTACCGTGCGTGTCGTATTTATGTTTCTTATTTTTTTTCAGAACAGTTCAATACAACTGTGGTACTCGGAAGAATCAGAATCAAGTTTAATCGCCAAGTATGTTTGCACTTACCAGGAATGTGACTTGGTGTTGATGGTGCTGACAAAAAATAAAATTAAAGTAAATAAAATACAATAAAGTAAAATGGATATATATACAGAAGCTATATACACTCAGTAAACTGTGCGTTAATGTAACGCAGAAGCTTGTAAGTCCTGAACGGGGGAGAGAGGCAGTGTCCAGTTTCACGGCGGCTCTTGGCCTTGTTCATAAGGCCGGTAGCAGATGGAAAAAACTGTTCTTGTGGCATGTGGTTCTGGTCCTGATGGACCGCAGCCTCCTGCCAGAGGGAAGTGACTGAAATAGTCTGTGACTGGGGTGAAGGGATCAGCCACAATCTTCCTGCACGCCTCAGAGTCCTGGAGGCGTACAGGTCCTGGAGAGATGGAAGATTGCAGCCAATCAGCTTCTCTGCAGACCTGATGACACGCTGCAGTCTGCTCTGGTCCTTAGCGGTGGCACCAGCGTACCAGATGGTGATGGAGGAGGTGAGGATGGACTCAATGATGGAGGAGTAGAACCATGGCCGCGGGAAGTGGGGGTGCTGCAGCACCCCCTGGTGGCGAGAGGGAGATTTTTATAAAATGTATTAAAAATACTTTGCACAATTTATACATTTCTTATGAATATTTTGGGAAATGATTTTGACTATTTTGACTTTTTGTAACTTTACTGATACGTGTATTTGGATTCTAATTTAATTATTTTGAGGTCTAATCAACACAACATCACGGAAGTTAAGTTGTCATGGCAACTTCAAGCAAGCTAGTGGTCGCCGAATAAAGAGGTATGCCGCTTGGGGCAGCGGATTAGTAAATTTACAGTCTAATGGTAGAAACGAGGAGGAAATATGGCACAGAAACGCATTTTTTATTTTGGAAAACCACCACCAGTGAAGAAGAACACTAGTACCAAAAACACGTCAACGGAGAGCAGCCGGAGTGAGAGCCGGAGTGAGGAAGTCTCCTCACTCCGAAATTACGGCCGCCATCTTGGGGCGGTCGACCTGCTACCTCAACCTTCTGGTTTAAGATGAATAGAAGAATGCCACAGCACTGTGCGGGGTATTTTTGGCACAGAGCTATTTCTCTATTTTTGTTACGTTTTAGAATTTAGATGATTTAGTTCATTTTTATTTATTTGCTTATTTGTTGTATTCATACTTTTGTTTAAATTTGGTTGTTTAGAAAACAATTTGTTTAATTAGACAATTGATTTGTTTGGGTCACTTTTAGTTTTGTTCACCTTTAAGCCTTGAGTTTTTTGGCTTTCATGGACAAGTCTCTCTCTCTCTCTCTCTCTCTGTATATGTATATATTTGTGTATAAAATTTTTTTTATCAGTAGCTGTGTTTTGCAACATACATTTATCAGAATATTTTTTTACCTTTAACCCCACTATGACTATTTAAATGCACTGAACCCTTTGTTTTTGTAGCTATAGTTTTAAAGTTCCCAGCAAAAAAACCCCAAAAAACATGAAAATTTGTTTAATATTCAGCAAGTTATAGTTCATTCAAATTGATTCTGTGCCTCCTCAACATATTACACTGAGCAGAGCTGTTGACCTCCCGAAGATGGCGCCCCCAAATCTCATCAGCGCCATAGGCGAAAGCTGTCGATGCGGGGTCTACTCTTATATTATGTCTATGGTTGCACCGGCAGGCCAGGTTGGCTGGATGTTGGCCCTTCCAGCCAACATCCAGTTTCAAATGCTGGATTTTCAAATTGTCGTAAAGCCACTGAAAAATTTAACGAGCAAGAGAGATCAGAGTTGCACAGCAAGTCAATACAAGCTGGCTGCTTTGGATGACGTCCCCATTAGACCCTGGTTGCGTGCACTGAAGTGTACATGACAATAAAGTAGTAAATATTAATCCATTTATTTATTGTATTTTAATTAGGCCTGTAGGCTCATAGGTCTTTTGTCCAAAAAAATAAAAATTTCACAGCACCCCCTGTTCAAAATTAGTTCCAGCGGCCCTGAGTAGAACTGCACCATCATTGTCCTTGGCAGGTTGAAGTTCTTCAGCTGCCTTCTTCAGGAAGTCCATCCTCTGCTGGGCTTTCTTGGTGAGGGAGTTGATGTTCAGCTCCCACTTTAGGTCCTGGGAGATGATAGTTCCCAGGAAGCAGAAAGCCTTCAGTTGCGTGTTTACACATCCCCTCTGTCTCTCTCGCTTGCTCCCTTTCTGTCCACATCCCTGATCCTTCCTCCCTCAGCCCCTTTGGCCGCCATCCAGCGCGCAAGCGGCCGTGGGAAACCAGCCCCGAGGAGAGCACGGATGTGGGAGCTTTTTTCCAGGAGTTTCCTGTGACCCTGGACGGCCAGGCGCCCACCAAGAAGCAGAGGCGGGACAATAGCTTCGCCGCGGACAGGGCGCTGTATGACTCGTGAAGGACGCACCAGCGAAAGCTCCGGCGCACACATCTACTCGGTAAGTAGTCAGAGCGCTCAAAATGGCCCAGTCGCACTCACTAACGCGTGAGGGAGGAGAAATGTCCAAATATCAAGCCTGATGTAAATGAGGGCACTGTGGTGGAACGTTGTTTTTGGCTGTTTTTTTTTCTTTTCTGATTCTGATTGTAACAGCGAACGTGCGTGGTTTCCCCTGTTTTCTCCTAGCCTACTGGACCTGAAAGAAGCCCTCCGTTGTGACGGTCCAGGGCTACATCAGGAGGTCTGGCTGGAGGTCCAACTGCGTCTCTGCTCGGGAGGTTGTGGAGGGTTGGACTCTGCCACCCAAAGTGGGTCTGACCAATGACCCGGACCTGATCGGGCACATCAGGAACCAGAGCTGGCCACGGCTCACCATCGCAGAGAGCAAAATCCCCAGAGCAGGCAACGGTGGGTCGATGTTCCATGGCAGTTTGGTCGCCCATCTCGAGGGGCGTTACAATTCTGTGATGCATTTAATCAGTGTGCGTTTTGCAAAAGTGACCGTGTTTCCCTCCTCCACGCATAGGTGTCTTTGCCACCAAGGACTTTGCCAGAGGCACCGTCGTCTGCGACTACCATGGCTCGGTAGTCAGCGCCGAAGAGGGCATGCACGTGCTGGAGGCCCTGCAACCTTCAGGATGGGCTTGACACATTCAGACATTGTGAAACAGCCGGCTGCTCTACTTTTTGAGTGAGACTTTTTCAAAGTGTGCACCTTCCCCGGGCGTTGGCGGGCGCTAGAGTGAGCCCACAAAGCTGACATTGCTCTGAAAAATACTTTACTATGTGCTTCACTAGCTCACCCAGTTTCAAAAGCCTAGCTGGCTTGCTTTTCAAGTTGTGCACGTTTAAACTTTGCCATGACTTCAAGGTGTCACATTTGCCCAGACAGTGCAAAGCATATGTTGGCCAGCAGGCGGAGCTGTTCTGGCCAACTCAGTCTGTGCCACTCAGTCTGTGCTGGAGGAAAACATTTAGATATTTTTATTTTGTTATTTAGTTAGTTATTTATTTTCGGTGGGAGAATATATATTGCATCCACTGAGCTATATAATACACTGGAGTGCTGATTTTGCTGAAAAACTGAAGTCACTGGCCGCCATCTTGCTACTTCCTACTCGCACAGAATCCCACAGGATTTGGTTGCAACAACAAGCAGTTTTCTGGCGGAGTGAAAACGTTTCATAGGCAATTCTACAGTCAGTGGATGTACTAACACTATCAACTACTAGGAAATTAGGTGCTGAAATATTTTACGTTTATATATATATATATATATATATATATATATATATATATATATATATATATATATATATATATATAAATAAAAGTATGTGTATATGTATATATGTATATATATGTATACACATATGTAAATATATGTTTTTGTATATTATTTATATATTTATAAATGTTAAATATATATATTTAAATGAATAAAATGCAAAATATTTCAGCACATGACTTTCTCAGTACTTGATATTTTTAGAACATAACAAAAGTATATGGCATTTTACATTTTAAAAGTCTTAAGCCCCCCCTGAACATGAAAAAAGCCTTGTTATTTGATGCTGTAGTGCACATATTCCCTAGTTACTGGAGGAAAATAGGGAGTACCAATATGGCGGCTGGTGTCTTCAAAGCGACTCATTCTAACAGCAGGCGATTGGCACTCCAGTGGATAATATAGCTCAGTGGTTGCATCCCGATCCACACTGCACTCCAGTAGATGGCAGTAATTAATAAATTGCTTACCAACCGGCATAAAAAAAGAAGAGTCTTCCGGAAGTAGGTGGCGCCATCCCGTCAAGTACGGGGTCTCCTGCCACGTGGAAGGACCTCAGAGCACACAGCGGCAGCAGTAGTAGTGGTAACGTGAATGGACATCAAAATTGCTCCGTATTTCTGTTATTTCTACACGGTGAAAATGGACCCAACAGCACCAAAGCCCAGCCATATATTTGCAAGAAGGGAAATAGGTAATATATCAAGGTGTGTTCATTGTTATGAAGTAATTTTTCTTCTGTAATAACACATTTGTTTTACATAGATGTTTTTCACAATACTTTTTTTTAACGAGGTGATTGTTATTTTTAGTTCCTGAACACAGATTGTAGCGATAGGTTGGTTAACTGTTAGTATTTCACTATTTGACATGCCAGAGGCCTCCAGTTTTGGTCCAGTTCTGATTGTGTCATGATTCTGTCCCTCAGCCAAGGTCTGCAGTCCACGGTACCGCTGCGGAACTCCGCTCGGCAGAGGCGGCTTTAGTTGGGTGATTTCGGGGGAGCGGCTGTCAGATGGACTCCCGGTCGCCATCAAGTTGATCTCCAGGGGGCTGGTCAAGGAGTGGGTCCACCTGGTAAATACGCTTCGTTCCTCCGGAAGCAGTCCGCTGCACAGGCGGCAGAACCACAGCTGCAGGGGGATGATGTCATTGTCATTGGATTTCCCCGTAGTGATCTGCCCCAGTAGGAGAGTTATACAAACACCTGCAGACAATACTCCAGGCCAAAGTTTTCTCAGGGGAAGCACAGAGAAGCTGAAATGAGCTCGTTTGCTCGCCACATCACATCCTGCTGTTCTAGCTTCTTCTTTCTTTTGTTTTGATGATTTATGAATCAATGACTCCGTGCAACTCTTTCCCTGCAGCCCGGATCACTGCGGCCTGTACCCTTGGAGAGCGCTCTGTTGCAGCGACTCTCTGAAGTCGAGGGTGAAAGCGGCGTGATCCGGATGCTAGACTGGTTGGAGGTGGAGGGGCTGGGCTTCCTGTTGATCACGGAGCGACCGGCCCAGTGCCAGGATCTCTTCGATTTTATCAAAGAGCGAGGCGCGCTTCCTGAACGTCTCGCGCTCAGGTGTGCCTCTTGCAGCTACCGTGGTAATGTGTGCCTGCGGGTCCTCTGCCGGCCTGTTAACGCCCTTTCTTTGCTCCGCCCCCTCAGGTTCTTCAGGCAGGTGGTCCAGACGCTGAGGTTCGTGCATCAGCACGGCGTTGTCCACCGGGACGTCAAGGATGAGAACATTGTGGTGAACACGGAGACGATGGAGGTAAAGCTCATCGACTTTGGATCCGGGGCGCTGCTGAAAGACGGTCCGTACGACGACTTTGAAGGTGCGGAGCTCAGCCGACGAACCCCACGACGACGGTGAAAGCGGAAGGGTTACTGATGTTTTTTGCTCTGTGCAGGTACGCGTGTCTACAGCCCTCCGGAATGGATCCAGCATGGGACCTACCACGCCATCCCGCTCACCGCCTGGTCGCTCGGCGTGCTCCTCTTCGAGATGGTCTGTGGGAACACCCCGTTCGAGCTCAACCAGGAGATCGTCCGGGTCACGCTCTTGTTCACGCATCCCGTCTCCGAAGGTGAGCACTGGACCCGCCCCCGCAGACGCACCATTTATTGACATTTGTGCATTTGCTGAGTCAGTTCCCCCCCTTTGCAGAATGCCAGGCTCTCATTCGCTGGTGTCTGTCCTTTCGGCCCGAGGACCGCCCTTCTCTGGGGGCAATCCTCTCCCATCCATGGATGGTTGAAGGAGGAGAAGGAGAAGAAAGACCACGAGGAGAAGAAAGAGCATGGGTCGCTACCCTGCTCGCCGCTGTGATCCCTGTCCCATCACATCCAGAGACTGACTTTTTCTATTTCTTTTTTTTTTATTGATTTAAAATTTTTCTTTTGATTTGTTTTATTAAAAAAAAAATTTGCCTGCAATGACATTTTATTCATTGGTTTCTCTAAGGTTCAGTGTTATGCAGTTATACCTGTTTGATTATGAAAAGTATAATATTTATTATTAATAATAATATTATGATTATTATTATTTATACCAGTGGTGAAGATTCTCAGTCATCCAGGTGATGGTCATTCAAAAGAAAAAAAAAGGTAAAACAAGTCCAGGCCTGTGCCGAAGTTGAGCCTTCTCTGCCCAACACAAGCGTTGGTTTTTAGCCTAATTTGGGTGCATAAAGCTGCAGCAGTCAAAGCGCCTCCTGCTGCTTAAAGCAGGACACATATGCTGCCCTGCAGCCTCAACAAGCGACAGCTCCATCTTCTGGCCAAAATATGCGTTGCACTGGTCAGCCGTATAGGTTAAAGGGGTAAACACCAGTGAAAAATGTTTCAAAGTGTTTTGCTCGGAAGTCCCTGTGGCAACGTCACCGGAGCGCGTTTCAGAGTGCCCCGAGTGGATAGAGAGTGGTCCTGGGTGACGTTAAATGTGAGACTTTTATGGTCATGGCTGGTTTTAGGGTTATGTTATGTTATGTTAGGTGAGGGGAACTGATTCCTCCTCCCGAAGGAGAAGGATGGTGCGCTGTCCATCCAATGGACTGACCTCCCGTCACCCCGGCCTCGCTGCTGTGGACGGCTCCGCTGGCGTCCTCTTCCGCCCCGGACCACCGTCCAGCCATCCATGGCTGTGTTTTTAATGATTTTTTAAAAAAAAATAAATGAATTGTGTTTTTTACTGTGATTAAAATAAAACAATAAAACAAACAACTAAAGGAGGGTCTCCTAATTGGAAGACAATACGTAAACGTAAAATGTTTTTTTGGTCTTTTAGCTGTTTTTATTTTTTTATTGTTTTATTTTTTCTGTAAATAAAAAATAAAATGAGATTTAAAAAAATAAAATAAAATGGATTTTTAGAAAAAAATCGTGTGCCAACAACGTTTCGACCTTTTCTAGGTCTTCTTCAGGTAAGGCACACTATGGTCTGCAGACTACGGCTGCCGAAGCTCGAATGAGGCAGAGAGCAGAGGGCCTCCTTATATAGGCTCCTAAGCTCCACCCCCTCAGCCTCTGCAGTATTGAGTCCTACATTGTTTTAATCATGGCAAACCAGTTTTAATGAATTTTAAGTTTTTTTTACATAAAATAATCGTGTTTTAATGAAATTTAACAGTTTTAACCGTTTTTAACAGTTTTTAATGGTTTTTAACCATTTTTAATACTTTTAAACAAAATTATTTATTTAGTTATTGTTGTCATATCCAAGTTTCTTAATAGTTTTAGGGTTAGGGGAGGGGAACTGATTCCTCCTCCCGAAGGAGAAGTATGATGCACGGTCCATCCAGTGGACGGACCTCCCGTCACCACGGCCTCGCTGCTGAGGACGGCTCCGCTGGCGTCCACGGCCATGACGAACCACCGTCCAACCATCCATAGTTGAGAGTTTTAATAAAAGAAATGAATTTGTTTTTAAAGTGTCCTTATTTCTGTAATTAAAATAAAATAAAACAAACAACTAAAGGAGGGTTTCCAAAATGGGAAACAATACGTAAAATAAAAATGTTTTTTTTGGACTTTAGTTGTTTTTATACTTTTATTGTTTTTCAATTTTTTTATGTATACAAAATGATCAAAAATAAAAAAATAAAACAAGTTTTCATAAAGAAAAAGCTGTGTGCCCAAAAGTGCAACGTTTCGACCCTTCTGGGTCTTCTTCAGGCACAAGGCACGCAAGAAAAAGAAAAAGAGAGAGTTTTTTTTCAAATGTCTGCTCCTGTCTGCTGTCTGAGCTCAACGGAGCCAGAGTGAGAGGGAGTCAGCCTTATATAGGCTCAGGCCCCGCCCCCTCTGTCTTTCCAGCACTTTCTGTCTCTCTCTCTGCTATTAGGGTTAGGGTTTAACACATTATAGCGTGTTTCTTAAGCAAAAGTAGTGATTTTTTTAACAGTTTTTCATCAAAAAAACAATTTTTAAAGGTTTTAACAGATTGAAGCAAAAGAAAACGTTTTTTATGTAGTTTTTATCTTAGAACAACTTTATTCTATTAGATTTTAATATGAAAAAACGTTTTAATGGTTTTTAACATTGAAAGAATATGTTTATAGCAAGATTTTTTTCTTTTTTTATAGATGTTTTTGGTGTTTATCATTTTTTCAGATATGTTTTTGTATTTTATATTTTTTTTATAAAAAATGGGAAGTAGGGTTAGGGTTGGAGTCTGGGTTGTGGGCAGAGGGTTAGGGTTAGGTTAGGGTTAGGGAACCAAAGATATGACAGTTCCCCCCGAAGGGGGGTTAGGGTTAGGGTTAGGGTTAGGGTTAGGTTAGGGTTAGGTTAGGTTAGGGTTAGGGTTATAGGATAACAACCATGTCCTGACGAGACAAAATGAATTTTCTTAAAAAACGAAAGGAGATAGAGGGATGGAAGTAAGCTCCGCCTCCCCATTTTTGGGGTCTCTGGACACACTGGAAGTGTCCCCATCTCTCTAGGATTTACGGTTCTCGAGATATGCAAAAATTGTCAAAATTTGACGAGACAAAAAGGTCATAAGTCCTTGTAGGAAGGTGGCAGCCAGCTCAAACCTGGTTCTTTGTAATCCTCTCCTCAAGCCGGATTGCCAGATACCCAACATGCCCCACTTTCATGACAAAAAGAATTTAACATGGTGAGACTTGGGTCATTTTTTTGACAAAGTGTGGGTGGTTGGAGGTGGTTTGAGGAACTTTACTAGAGTGCGTTTTGGAGTGTCCTGAGTCGTTTGGAATAGGTCCTGGATGACGTCACAGGTGGGAGTGGTTAAGGTCTGGATAGGGTCTGGGTCAGGGTCAGGGTCAGGATAAGGGTTAGGGTTAGGGTTAGGGTTAGGGTTAGGGTTAGGGTTAGGGTTAGGGTTAGGGTTAGGGTTAGGGTTAGGGTTAGGGTTAGGGTTAGGATAAGGGATGAAAACCAGAAAAGTCGATCGGGCACTCTCAATAAGTCAAAAAGTAAAAGAGGTATGGGGCCCATATTGGGCTCAGAGGGACCCATGGGGGAGACCCACATTCTATTAAAGTTTGGTGGGTGTGGCCCCTTTCCTTGACATAGCTGCCATTGACTCCCATTCATTGGACAATATCGGGCACTCTCAATAAGTCAAAAAGTATAAGTGCCAATCTCACCAAACTTGGTGTGTACACTCCCCCCGGGGCCCCCCACCTTCCCGTCAAGTTTGGTGGTCCTGGCCCCTCCCCTTCCTATAGCTGCCATAGACTCCCATTCATTTTTGAAGTTTGGCTAGGATGGTCGGATGGAGCTGGGAGTTGTTTCCCCGTGCTCAGCGCGTCCCCCTGAGTCCGCAGACACCTCATTTGCCATGGTCCATTGAGTTGACCAAAACACCAAAAATTGCTCCAAGTGTTGTGGTGGGCGGTCTCTAGGGGAACTTGACCAGGGTGTGTTTTGGAGTGTCCCGAGTGGTCTGCAAGGGGTCCCGAGTGACGTCACAGGTGGGAGTGGTTAAGGTCTGGATAGGGTCTGGGTGAGTCTGTAAGTGAGAATGTGTCCAGTCAAGACACATGTGGCAATCTGTAACATGGTCTCAACCAGGCCAGATTGAAAATTTGCGCTAAGTGTTTTGGTTTGAGGTGCTTGTGGGAACCTTACCAGAGTGCGTTTCAGAGGGTCCTGAGTCAGTAGAAAGTATTCCTGGGTGACACAATTTTGGGTCATTTTCACGTTTCAGACTAGGATAAGGGATGAAAACCAGAAAAATCGTCTGTTCATTCAAAATAACTCCAAAAGTCTAAGAGGTACGGGTTCCATACTTGGCCCAGAGAGTGTGTCTGAGGGGACCCACAAACGCTGTAAGTTTGGTGGGTGTGGCTGATTCCTAAGATATAGCTGCCATTGACTCCCATTCATTGAAAAAATCTGTTCATTCTAAATAGCTCCAAAACTATAAGAGCTAATCTCATGAACCTTGGTGTGTATACATCCCTTGACCCTCCCTAGGTGTCCGTCAAGTTTGGTGGCTGTAGCCCCTCCCCTTCCTATAGCTGCCATAGACTCCCATTCATTTTTGGCCTAAGTGTAGGAGTTTTGGATCGAGACGGGAGTTGGTTCCCCGTGCTCAGGGCGTCCTCCTGAGTCCATAGACATGTCATTTGCCCGTGTGACACTTGGGATCATCTGTGACATTTGGGAGCATCTGTGACACTTGGGAGGATCTGTGACACTTGGGAGCATCTGTGACATTTGGGAGCATTTGTGACATTTGGGATCATCTGTGACATTTGGGTTTTAGGGTGCCCCGAGTAGTCTGCAAGGGGCCCCGAGTGACGTCACAGGTGGGAGTGGTTAGGTTCAGGGTAGGGGTCTGGGTGAGGCAGTAGGTGAGTGTACGTCACAGGGTGAGAGTGGTTAGGGTCTGGGTAGGGGTCTGGGTGAGGCAGTAGTTGAGTGTACGTCACAGGGTGAGAGTGGTTAGGGTCTGGGTAGGGGTCTGGGTGAGGCAGTAGGAAGCAGTAGGGCAGTAGGGGGCAGTAGGGGTTAGGGTTAGGGTTAGGGTTAGGGTTAGGGTTAGGGTTAGGGTTAGGGTTAGGGTTAGGGTTAGGATAAGGGATGAAAACCAGAAAAATCGTCTGTTCATTCAAAATAACTCCAAAAGTCTAAGAGGTACGGGTTCCATACTTGGCCCAGAGAGTGTGTCTGAGGGGACCCACAAACGCTGTAAGTTTGGTGGGTGTGGCTGATTCCTAAGATATAGCTGCCATTGACTCCCATTCATTGAAAAAATCTGTTCATTCTAAATAGCTCCAAAACTATAAGAGCTAATCTCATGAACCTTGGTGTGTATACATCCCTTGACCCTCCCTAGGTGTCCGTCAAGTTTGGTGGCTGTAGCCCCTCCCCTTCCTATAGCTGCCATAGACTCCCATTCATTTTTGGCCTAAGTGTAGGAGTTTTGGATCGAGACGGGAGTTGGTTCCCCGTGCTCAGGGCGTCCTCCTGAGTCCATAGACATGTCATTTGCCCGTGTGACACTTGGGATCATCTGTGACATTTGGGAGCATCTGTGACACTTGGGAGGATCTGTGACACTTGGGAGCATCTGTGACATTTGGGAGCATTTGTGACATTTGGGATCATCTGTGACATTTGGGTTTTAGGGTGCCCCGAGTAGTCTGCAAGGGGCCCCGAGTGACGTCACAGGTGGGAGTGGTTAGGTTCAGGGTAGGGGTCTGGGTGAGGCAGTAGGTGAGTGTACGTCACAGGGTGAGAGTGGTTAGGGTCTGGGTAGGGGTCTGGGTGAGGGTTAGGGTTAGGGTTAGGGTTATAGGATAACAACCATGTCCTGACGAGACAAAATGAATTTTCTTAAAAAACGAAAGGAGATAGAGGGATGGAAGTAAGGGTTAGGGTTAGGGTTAGGGTTAGGGTTAGGGTTAGGGTTAGGGTTAGGGTTAGGGTTAGGGTTAGGGTTAGGGTTAGGGTTAGGGTTAGGGTTAGGGTTAGGGTTAGGGTTAGGGTTAGGGTTAGGGTTAGGGTTAGGGTTAGGGTTAGGGTTAGGGTTAGGGTTAGGGTTAGGGTTAGGGTTAGGGTTAGGGTTAGGGTTAGGGTTAGGGTTAGGGTTAGGATAAGGGATGAAAACCAGAAAAGTCGTTCGGACAAGCTCAATAACTGCAAAAGTACAAGAGGTAGGGGGACCATACTTGGCCCAGAGAGTGTGTTTGAGGGGACCCACAAACGCTCCAAGTTTGGTGGGTGTGGCCCCTTCCTTTGACATAGCTGCCATTGACTCCCATTCATCGGACAAGTTCGGACAAGCTCAATAGGTTTGGCTAGGAGCGTGGGATGGAGCTGGGAGTTGGTTTTCCGTGCTCAGGAGGTCGCCATGAGTGCGTAGACATGCGATTTGCCATGTTTCATTGACCTTGCCCAAAGGCCAAAAATTGCTCCAAGTGTGGTGGTGGGCGGGTCTCTAGGGGAACTTGACCAGGGTGTGTTTTGGAGTGTCCCGAGTGGTCTGCAAGGGGTCCCGAGTGACGTCACAGGTGGGAGTGGTTAAGGTCTGGATAGGGTCTGGGTGAGTCTGTAAGTGAGAATGTGTCCAGTCGATGCCCATGTGGCAATCTGTGTCATGGTCTCAACCAGGCCAGATTGAAAATTTGCACTAAGTGTTTTGGTTTGAGGTGCTTGTGGGAACCTTACCAGAGGGTTAGGGTTAGGGTTAGGGTTAGGGTTAGGGTTAGGGTTAGGGTTAGGGTTAGGGTTAGGGTTAGGGTTAGGGTTAGGGTTAGGGTTAGGGTTAGGGTTAGGGTTAGGGTTAGGGTTAGGGTTAGGATAAGGGATGAAAACCAGAAAAGTCGTTCGGACAAGCTCAATAACTGCAAAAGTACAAGAGGTAGGGGGACCATACTTGGCCCAGAGAGTGTGTTTGAGGGGACCCACAAACGCTCCAAGTTTGGTGGGTGTGGCCCCTTCCTTTGACATAGCTGCCATTGACTCCCATTCATCGGACAAGTTCGGACAAGCTCAATAGGTTTGGCTAGGAGCGTGGGATGGAGCTGGGAGTTGGTTTTCCGTGCTCAGGAGGTCGCCATGAGTGCGTAGACATGCGATTTGCCATGTTTCATTGACCTTGCCCAAAGGCCAAAAATTGCTCCAAGTGTGGTGGTGGGCGGTCTCTAGGGGAACTTGACCAGGGTGTGTTTTGGAGTGTCCCGAGTGGTCTGCAAGGGGTCCCGAGTGACGTCACAGGTGGGAGTGGTTAAGGTCTGGATAGGGTCTGGGTGAGTCTGTAAGTGAGAATGTGTCCAGTCGATGCCCATGTGGCAATCTGTGTCATGGTCTCAACCAGGCCAGATTGAAAATTTGCACTAAGTGTTTTGGTTTGAGGTGCTTGTGGGAACCTTACCAGAGTGCGTTTCAGAGTGTCCTGAGTCAGTAGAAAGTGTTCCTGGGTGACACAATTTTGGGTCATTTTGACTTTTCAGACTAGGATAAGGGATGAAAACCAGATAAGTCGATGGTACACTCTCAATAACTCAAAAAGTGAAAGAGGTAGGGGGCCCTTCTTTGGCCCAGAGAGTCTGTCTGGGGGGACCCACAAACCCTCCAAGTTTGGTGGATGTGGTTGCTTCCTAAGACATAGCTGCCATTGACTCCCATTCATTGAAAAAAACGGGTCACTCAAAATAACTCAAAAAGTATAAGGGGTCTTGGCATGAAACTTGGTGTGTATACATCCCTTGGCCCCACCCAGGTGTCCGTCAAGTTTGGTGGCTGTAGCCCCTCCCCTTCCTGTAGCTGCCATAGACTCCCATTCATTTTTGGCCTAAGTGTAGGAGTTTTGGATCGAGACGGGAGTTGGTTCCCCGTGCTCAGGGCGTCCTCCTGAGTCCATAGACATGTCATTTGCCTGTGTGACACTTGGGATCATCTGTGACATTTGGGAGCATTTGTGACATTTGGGATCATCTGTGACATTTGGGAGCATTTGTGACATTTTGGATCATCTGTGACATTTGGGAGCATCTGTGACATTTGGGAGCATTTGTGACATTTGGGATCATCTGTGACATTTGGGTTTTAGGGTGCCCCGAGTAGTCTGCAAGGGGCCCCGAGTGACGTCACAGGTGGGAGTGGTTAGGTTCAGGGTAGGGGTCTGGGTGAGGCAGTAGGTGAGTGTACGTCACAGGGTGAGAGTGGTTAGGGTCTGGGTAGGGGTCTGGGTGAGGCAGTAGTTGAGTGTACGTCACAGGGTGAGAGTGGTTAGGGTCTGGGTAGGGGTCTGGGTGAGGCAGTAGGAAGCAGTAGGGCAGTAGGGGGCAGTAGGGGGCAGTAGGGGGCAGTTGGGGGCAGTTGGGCAGTAGGTTATAGGATAACAACCAGGTCTTGACCATAAAAAATGAATTTTGACAAAAAATGAAAGCAGATAGAGGGATGGAAGTAAGCTCCGCCTCCCCATTTTTGGGGTCTCCGGACACGCTGGAAGTGTCCCCATGTCTCTACGACTTACGGTTCTGGAGATATGCAAAAAATGTCAAAATTTGACCATAAAAAACGGTCATAAGTCCTCGTAGGAAGGTGGCAGCCAGCTCAAACTTGGTTCTTTGTAATCCTCGCATCAAGCCGGATTCCCAGATACCCAACATGCCCCACTTTCATGACAAAGGAAATTTAACCTGGTGAGACTTGGGTCACTAGGTTATAGGATAACAACCATGTCCTGACGAGACAAAATGAATTTTCTTAAAAAACGAAAGGAGATAGAGGGATGGAAGTAAGCTCCGCCTCCCCATTTTTGGGGTCTCTGGACACGCTGGAAGTGTCCTCATGTTTCTAGGATTTACGGTTCTGGAGATATGCAAAAATTGTCAAAATTTGACGAGACAAAAAGGTCATAAGTCCTTGTGGGAAGGTGTCAGCCAGCTCAAACTTGGTTCTTTGTAATCCTCTCCTCAAGCCGGATTGCCAGATACCCAACATGGCCCACTTTCATGACAAAAAGAATTTAACATGGTGAGACTTGGGTCATTTTTTTGACAAAGTGTGGGTGGTTGGAGGTGGTTTGAGGAACTGTACTAGAGTGCGTTTTGGAGTGTCCTGAGTCGTTTGGAATAGGTCCTGGATGACGTCACAGGTGGGAGTGGTTAAGGTCTGGATAGGGTCTGGGTCAGGCTCAGGGTCAGGATAAGGGATGAAAACCAGAAAAGTCGTTCGGACAAGCTCAATAACTGCAAAAGTACAAGAGGTAGGGGGACCATACTTGGCCCAGAGAGTGTGTTTGAGGGGACCCACAAACGCTCCAAGTTTGGTGGGTGTGGCCCCTTCCTTTGACATAGCTGCCATTGACTCCCATTCATCGGACAAGTTCGGACAAGCTCAATAGGTTTGGCTAGGAGCGTGGGATGGAGCTGGGAGTTGGTTTTCCGTGCTCAGGAGGTCGCCATGAGTGCGTAGACATGCGATTTGCCATGTTTCATTGACCTTGCCCAAAGGCCAAAAATTGCTCCAAGTGTGGTGGTGGGCGGTCTCTAGGGGAACTTGACCAGGGTGTGTTTTGGAGTGTCCCGAGTGGTCTGCAAGGGGTCCCGAGTGACGTCACAGGTGGGAGTGGTTAAGGTCTGGATAGGGTCTGGGTGAGTCTGTAAGTGAGAATGTGTCCAGTCGATGCCCATGTGGCAATCTGTGTCATGGTCTCAACCAGGCCAGATTGAAAATTTGCACTAAGTGTTTTGGTTTGAGGTGCTTGTGGGAACCTTACCAGAGGGTTAGGGTTAGGGTTAGGGTTAGGGTTAGGGTTAGGGTTAGGGTTAGGGTTAGGGTTAGGGTTAGGGGTTAGGGTTAGGGTTAGGGTTAGGGTTAGGGTTAGGGTTAGGGTTAGGGTTAGGGTTAGGGTTAGGGTTAGGGTTAGGGTTAGGGTTAGGGTTAGGGTTAGGGTTAGGATAAGGGATGAAAACCAGAAAAGTCGTTCGGACAAGCTCAATAACTGCAAAAGTACAAGAGGTAGGGGGACCATACTTGGCCCAGAGAGTGTGTTTGAGGGGACCCACAAACGCTCCAAGTTTGGTGGGTGTGGCCCCTTCCTTTGACATAGCTGCCATTGACTCCCATTCATCGGACAAGTTCGGACAAGCTCAATAGGTTTGGCTAGGAGCGTGGGATGGAGCTGGGAGTTGGTTTTCCGTGCTCAGGAGGTCGCCATGAGTGCGTAGACATGCGATTTGCCATGTTTCATTGACCTTGCCCAAAGGCCAAAAATTGCTCCAAGTGTGGTGGTGGGCGGTCTCTAGGGGAACTTGACCAGGGTGTGTTTTGGAGTGTCCCGAGTGGTCTGCAAGGGGTCCCGAGTGACGTCACAGGTGGGAGTGGTTAAGGTCTGGATAGGGTCTGGGTGAGTCTGTAAGTGAGAATGTGTCCAGTCGATGCCCATGTGGCAATCTGTGTCATGGTCTCAACCAGGCCAGATTGAAAATTTGCACTAAGTGTTTTGGTTTGAGGTGCTTGTGGGAACCTTACCAGAGGGTTAGGGTTAGGGTTAGGGTTAGGGTTAGGGTTAGGGTTAGGGTTAGGGTTAGGGTTAGGGTTAGGGTTAGGGTTAGGGTTAGGGTTAGGGTTAGGGTTAGGGTTAGGGTTAGGGTTAGGGTTAGGGTTAGGGTTAGGGTTAGGGTTAGGGTTAGGGTTAGGGTTAGGGTTAGGGTTAGGGTTAGGATAAGGGATGAAAACCAGAAAAGTCGTTCGGACAAGCTCAATAACTGCAAAAGTACAAGAGGTAGGGGGACCATACTTGGCCCAGAGAGTGTGTTTGAGGGGACCCACAAACGCTCCAAGTTTGGTGGGTGTGGCCCCTTCCTTTGACATAGCTGCCATTGACTCCCATTCATCGGACAAGTTCGGACAAGCTCAATAGGTTTGGCTAGGAGCGTGGGATGGAGCTGGGAGTTGGTTTTCCGTGCTCAGGAGGTCGCCATGAGTGCGTAGACATGCGATTTGCCATGTTTCATTGACCTTGCCCAAAGGCCAAAAATTGCTCCAAGTGTGGTGGTGGGCGGGTCTCTAGGGGAACTTGACCAGGGTGTGTTTTGGAGTGTCCCGAGTGGTCTGCAAGGGGTCCCGAGTGACGTCACAGGTGGGAGTGGTTAAGGTCTGGATAGGGTCTGGGTGAGTCTGTAAGTGAGAATGTGTCCAGTCGATGCCCATGTGGCAATCTGTGTCATGGTCTCAACCAGGCCAGATTGAAAATTTGCACTAAGTGTTTTGGTTTGAGGTGCTTGTGGGAACCTTACCAGAGGGTTAGGGTTAGGGTTAGGGTTAGGGTTAGGGTTAGGGTTAGGGTTAGGGTTAGGGTTAGGGTTAGGGGTTAGGGTTAGGGTTAGGGTTAGGGTTAGGGTTAGGGTTAGGGTTAGGGTTAGGGTTAGGGTTAGGGTTAGGGTTAGGGTTAGGGTTAGGGTTAGGGTTAGGGTTAGGGTTAGGGTTAGGGTTAGGGTTAGGGTTAGGGTTAGGGTTAGGGTTAGGGTTAGGGTTAGGGTTAGGGTTAGGGTTAGGGTTAGGGTTAGGGTTAGGATAAGGGATTGAAAACCAGAAAAGTCGTTCGGACAAGCTCAATAACTGCAAAAGTACAAGAGGTAGGGGGGACCATACTTGGCCCAGAGAGTGTGTTTGAGGGGACCCACAAACGCTCCAAGTTTGGTGGGTGTGGCCCCTTCCTTTGACATAGCTGCCATTGACTCCCATTCATCGGACAAGTTCGGACAAGCTCAATAGGTTTGGCTAGGAGCGTGGGATGGAGCTGGGAGTTGGTTTTCCGTGCTCAGGAGGTCGCCATGAGTGCGTTAGACATGCGATTTGCCATGTTTCATTGACCTTGCCCAAGGCCAAAAATTTGCTCCAAGTGTGGTGGTGGGCGGGTCTCTAGGGGAACTTGACCAGGGTGTGTTTTGGAGTGTCCCGAGTGGTCTGCAAGGGGTCCCGAGTGACGTCACAGGTGGGAGTGGGTTAAGGTCTGGATAGGGTCTGGGTGAGTCTGTAAGTGAGAATGTGTCCAGTCGATGCCCAGGTGGCAATCTGTGTCATGGTCTCAACCAGGCCAGATTGAAAATTTGGCACTAAGTGTTTTGGTTTGAGGTGCTTGTGGGAACCTTACCAGAGGGTTAGGGTTAGGGTTAGGGTTAGGGTTAGGGTTCTAGGGTTAGGGTTTAGGTTAGGGTTAGGGTTTAGGGGTTAGGGTTACGGGTTTAGGGTTAGGGTCGGTTAGGGTTAGGGTTAGGGTTAGGGTTAGGGTAGGGTTAGGGTCTAGGGTTAGGGTTAGGGTAGGGTTTAGGGTTAGGGTTTAGGGTTAGGGTTTAGGGTTAGGGTTAGGGTTAGGGTTAGGGTTAGGGTTAGGGTCTAGGGTTAGGATTAGGGATTTAATATGGATGAAACCAGAAAAGTCGTTCGGACCAAGCTCAATAACTGCAAAAGTACAAGAGGTAGGGGACCATACTGGCCCAGAGAGTGTGTCTGAGGGACCCACAAACGCTCCAAGTTTGGTGGGTGTGGCCCCCTTCCTTTGAATAGCTGCCATTGACTCCCATCATCGGACAAGTTCGGACAAGCTCAATAGGTTGGCTAGGAGCTGTGGGATGGAGCTGGGAGTAGTTGGTTTTTTCCGTGCTCAGGAGGTCGCCATGAGTGCGTTTAGTTTTAGAACATGCGATTTGCCATGTTTAATTGACCCTTGCCCCAAAGGCCAAAAAATTTGCTCCAGTGTGGTGGGTGGGCGGTCTCTAGGGGAACTTGACCAGGGTGTGTTTTGGAGTGTCCCGAGTGGTCTGCAAGGGGGTCCCGAGTGACGTCACAGGTGGGAGTGGTTAAGGTCTGGGATAGGGTCTGGGTGAGTCTGTAAGTGAGAATGTGTCCAGTCGATGCCCATGTGGCAATCTGTGTCATGGTCTCAACCAGGCCAGATTGAAAATTTGCACTAAGTGTTTGGTTTGAGGTGCTTGTGGGAACCTTACCAGAGGGTTAGGGTTAGGGTTAGGGTTATGGTTAGGGTTGGGTTAGGGTTAGGGTTAGGGTTAGGGTTAAGGGTTAGGTTAGGGTTAGGGATGGTTTCAGGGTAAGGGTTAGGGTTCGGGTTATGGTTGGGTTAGGGTTAGTTCGGGTTAGGGTAGGGTTAGGGTTAGGGTTAGGGTTAGGGTTCGGTTTCGGTTTCGGGTTAGGGTTCGGGTTAGGGCTCTGGTTAGGGTTAGGGTTAGGGTTAGGGTTAGGGTT
>NW_023397366.1:0-37332 GCF_011125445.2 Fundulus heteroclitus | reverse complement strand
TTCCTGGTCAGGCCCGACCGTGCACATCCAGCATCTGGAGAGAACCCATTGCCCGGAGAACATGTCCGGGCAGATCAGAGTTAGTTTGCTGTCTTAACCTCATAATCAGATGCAGGAAGAAGGATCATGCATGCCAAAACAGTTTGTTGCATTTCAGACCTCTCAACTTTTGACAAAAGTTAAGAGTGAGATTATGCTAATGTGGGGGCGGGGCTTATTCGGGCGGGGCTAACCGGACCCTGGAAGAGCCGGTGGAGTCAACTCCATCTCATTTTTTATCTCACCAGACAACGAAGTAGACCATGTATTACTTTGTGTTAAAAAAAGAAAGAGACGTATTAATACTTATTGTTCAGTTAATGGATTAAAACCATAAAAAATACACAATTGTAATAATGTAAATAATACTGAATAAGAAATTAAGTAGTTTTAAGTTATTGACCGGATTATTATACGTTACCATTCATCTATGGGTTGTTTATCATTGTAAATCTATAACCTGATTGGTGAATCATGCTGAGTTTCATCAGCCTTTTGATCCCCTCAGCAGCAACACTGAAGCACACAGAGGTTCACGCTGCGTCTTACGCACTTCACAGCGACAGGTTCTCAGTCCAGTCGCCGCGCTGACCAGACAAATCTCTATTGCTCTCATCAGTGCGCTCTGGTCGCACTGCTCCGAGGGGGAAAGGAGGGGAGGGAGAGGAGCAAGCGCGGGAGGCACAGAAATACGGTGCATGTAGTTAAAAAATGCAATAATTAATGAAAACCGAAACTTTATAAACAGACCACCAAGTGGCGTTTTTTTAAACTGGCACCTGGTTAGCAAATGTTTTATGATCCAAGCGTTGCAGCATGCTCGCAGAGCAGCTCCGCCCCCTTCCCCTCCTCCTGTTTGTACGCGGTACAGGAACCTTACGGATCTCACTTTCACCACTTGTTAAGACTAAAATCTCTTCATATTAACTCTGATCCACTCTTCTGTTAACATGGAACTGCAGCAGGAATTACTGGATGGCCCACAAGCTGTGAAACAGCTGCAACAGCTCAGCAGAAGCGGAGTTTGTCGTCCGCAGCCCAGATGGGCTTTGTGATTTTTATGCGTGAGAAATGCCATGTTTGCGTGTGAAATGTCATGTGTTGCGTTGAGCGTGTGAGTCAGTGAAATGCGTGTGTCACACGGTCAATGCGTGAGAGTTGAGAGCACTGCATTTCTCCTCAGCACACAGGGAAGAGAACCCCAGATTCCACTGGAAAGCCAGCAGCAGAGCCCATGTTGAATGCTCCACGAGGGAAATCTGCTTAAATCGGACTACAACGGAGTCAAGGACTGTCTCCAGGACATCAGGCCTCCGACCCCGACCATGCTGTTAGCTCAAGCTGCAGGGCTAAACGCTAGCCTGCCAAGAAGAAACCAACAGTTCTCCCTGCTTCAACGATCCTCCCGTGAATGGCCAAACTGAACAGAACTGACACGAGATAAAGGACAGGTTTGGGCAGCGAGCTGAGGGTGAAGTAAAAGATTTATTGGGAAATGTTTTGTAAACCGTTGGACACATGGTGTTTAGAACAAAAGGGCTACCGGTAGGTCGCGCTAGCCAAACTGCTATTAGCATAGCTCTCAACTCTCACGCATTGACCGTGTGACACACGCATTTCACTAACTTCACACGCTCACACGCAACACATGGCATTTCACACGCATAAAAATCACAAAGCCCATCTGGGCTGCGGACGACAAAACTCCACCTTCTGCTGAGCTGTTTTGGCTTCTTTCACAACTTGTGGCCATCAGTAATTCCTGCTGCAGTTCATGTTAACAGAGCAGCAGGAAGAGTAATCAGAGTTATGGATAATTTTAGTCTTAACCAGTGGTGAAAGTGAGCCGGTGTTATGCTCAAAGTGCATGCCTGCCGAGATATGCATCCCCTGTCGAGGGAGCGCGCCTGGCTCTGTACAAATGAATATCGACGGAAAACGAATTAAAATACGACCAACGGAGCGACTTGTTCTTATATTAATTATATAAAAACGTTTCAATGTACTTCTAGTGTGAAAAAAAAACTGTGTATTTGGCAGATTCGTTTACAAAAGTACGGGTGTTATGAACAACATTAAATCCAAAGTTTTTATCCGAGGTACGGCTGATTTATTTGTTGTGGTCTCTTGTCATTCACACACAACAATAAACCGTGAGAGCCGACGTTAGTTTTGAAACTGCAAAGCTTTGTCTTAAACGGAAGATCAGACTGCTTCTACAGTAAACAGCACAGCGTTCATAGACCAGTGTGATGCATTCGCGACTGTCAGAAAGCTATGGTGCATTCAGGGGCATGGGACATTTCAACTTACAAGGAAAGAGGCATAAAAACGGAATAGAACTTAACTCATACTGTTAGAAAGTCCTTGTTGTTTAGATGTTTCCCTTTGGAAACTGTTGATTTATATTGTGTTTTCGGTGCAATGTCATATGTCTGACGTTCATGAACGCACCATAGATGTTCGAAGCTCCACTGAACGCACCACACCTGCGTGTGAGATGGTTGAGAGTTTTTCCTACTGATGCAGCAGCATACAGCTCATTATTTCCCGTTTTTTCCCTAAATTTCATCCTTTACACATGTTTGCCTAGTGGACTTGCTGTGTGTACATGTCAGAAGGTGAGTTTGATGGTGTTTCATTTGCTGTATGGTGTTACTTGCATATTTCATGATTATATGTCTAATGTTAAGCATTTATGCTGCTTGATGTTCAGCTACTAAGCTAATTTTCACCACGTTTAATGTGTGCTGTATTCATGCTCACAAGATATGAGTCATAGGTGTGTTATTGCTAAATACAATCTTTCATGTTTGGATATACATATTTTATGTATATTTGTATGGTGTTTTGCACTGATTTGTTATTTGTATTCCTCTGTAGAACCACAGTAAATCTACAACAAAACCAGACATCTGCTTCCGTGTCTTTTAACGGGGACACATTCCATACACCTTGCCGCTCTAAACCAGCTAATTCCTGGAGAACACCTCATCTCCTTTTTATGGTCCTTCGAGCCGGAGTAGAGTAATAATCAAGGTATGGACCCCGCAGATGCCCAAACTGAGCCAGCACACCAACGTGCTTCGCAGAGAGAGCGATATCCACCAGCTTACCTGAGTGAGTATGTGGTTGCAACTCTCCCTTCAGAGGGACAAACCCACACCACACACTCGGCTCCCTCCATCCAGAGTTCACATAGCCAGAAAACAGGCATGTCTCGGAGGAGCTCCAACTCCAGGTCTAAATGCTCATCTCGCTCATCCCGCTCAACCACCAGCAGATTCTCCTCTCACGTCTTATCAGAGCTAGACACAGCTCAACTTGAAGAACGAGTGAAGGAAATGGAGCTTGAGGAATTACAGCAGACAATAGAGGAGGATCAACAAGCTGATAACGAGTGTCAGCGGCTTCAAACTCAAGCCAGAGAAGCCCAACAGCTACAAGAGGAAGCCATCAGAGCACAAGAATTGCTGGCCAGACAGATGGAGAAACGACGTCAGCTAAAGAAGAAATGTAATGAGTTGGAGATAGCTAAGATGGTTACTTCTCTCCTCAAAGTTAGATCCCAGGATTCTGGTGACACCGGATCCTCACCACATCCATCAGATCAGCACAAGATAAGTAACCCTATACTTCCGCCAACTCCAGCTCCTCTTCCCATGGCTATTGCTCCACATGCAGCAAAGCAACATCCTGCTCTGCCTCCTACAGCTGCAGCTCCACGCTCAGTAAGTATAGCTCCGCCTCAAGTACTTCATGCCACTCTACCTACCACAGCCCCAGCTTTGTCAACAGTGATTGTGTCTACGCCTCCCATGCTCCATAGAGCTCAGCCCATTGTAGCCCCGACTCCTCCGATGAGTGTAGCTACACCTCTCACTGTTCCAGCCCCGCACCCTGCAGCTCTACCACCGGTGAGTGCAGCTCAGCCTCTCACTGTCCCAGCTCTGCATCCTGCAGCTCCACCTCCAGTGAGTATGGCTCCACCTTCATCTATGCTTCCTGGTTTAGCGGCGGTGGACTACAACCTAGTCTCTGCTCCATATTCAGTTTATCCAGTGCAGTATCAGCCAACTCAGTCAGCCTCCACATATCCTGTCCAGACAGCGTCCTACCCCTCAGCTTTGCCCCAATCTAGTCCACAACAGACACAAGTAGCTGATGTTCCTCAACTCTTCTCCCCTCCCTATGGTATACCCAAACCTATGATTCCTTTTTTTGAGAGCGGTAAAGAAAGCGACTTTGCTTTACTTAAGATAGCGCTCGACAATCTTCTGAACAGCCATGTCCACCTGAACGAGCAGTACAAATATCAAGTGCTTCTTGGACATTTGAAGTTGCAGAGCGCGCTCCAGCTGGCTAAAGCCTTCATGTACGATCCAAGTCCGTATACAGTGGCTATGCAGGCTTTACAAGATAAGTATGGTCAACCGCGTCAGCTCGTCCAAAGTGAACTGGGTGCTATCCTAAATGCTCCAGCACTAAGGTTTGGCGACTCTGAAGGATTTGATGCCTTTGCCCTATCTATCCAATCACTGGTAGGCATGCTTAGGACCCTGGAGGGTCAGAACGGTTATGAGCTGCGATGTGGATCTCATGTCGACCGACTGCTGAGCAAGATGCCTCCAAGCTACCGTGATGGGTTTGTGGAACATTGTCTGAACCAAGGTATTCTTAGGACAGGTACTGACCAAACTTACACCTTACCTGATCTGAGTTCCTGGTTACAAATCAAATCCCAAGCTAAACGCATAGCAGGTCGAGCAGCTTCGATTTATAACTATGAAGCTCCCAAGCCACTGAAGAAGGACCAACGTCCCTTCAACCGATCAAAGGAGAAGTCAACAGCATTCCTCCTCACTGCCAGTGGAGACCAAACCCCCAAAGGACAAAGGTCTTCACAACCAAAGCCCTCATCCAAGCCCAAACCATATTGTCCTCACTGTGACAGTAAAGAACATTTCTTAAATGCCTGTGTAGAGTTCAAGAGATTGAACACAAACCAGGTTGTGAGGTGGATACAGGATGGACATCGATGTTGGAAGTGTGGACGATCTCATAAACCAGAGTTTTGCACCCTCAAGCGACCGTGCAATACCTGCAAAGAGCAACATCTCACAGTATTACACGACGCAGTCCAGCAAACCCAGAAGAGTGTGTTCATGGTGACGGCTCCGACTGAAAAGGTGTACCTTGACAGACCAAACAGATCTCCCAAGGTGATGTTGAAGGTTGTAAAGGTCCTACTCCATAATCAAGACAGAATACTAGAGACCTATGCAGTTCTGGATGATGGTTCGGAGCGAAGCATCATTTTGCCACAGGCTGTGCAACGCCTGAATATCACCACGCAGCCCGAAACACTTACCCTCCGAACTGTTCACCAGGATGTGGTACAGCTTCATGGTGCATCTGTCTCCTTCTACGTGTCTCCACTACCTAAACCCGAAGAGAAGTATTACATAAGTGGTGCGTTCACTGCTGAGAATCTTAGTCTCTCAGAACATTCATATCCAGTGAGAACCCTCCAAAGGAGATATAAGCACCTCCAGCACCTACCATTGCCTCCTGTTGATCATGCTCAACCCTTGTTACTCATTGGATCTGACATGGCTCATCTCCTGACACCGATGGAGCCGGTGCAGTCAGGACCACTTGGGGGAACCTATTGCAGTACACACCAAACTGGGCTGGTCACTTCAAGGTCCCACCAGCTTTGACCAAGTTCCTGGATCCAACCAGCAGTGCCTGTTTACAGCAACAGTATCACCTTCCTCTGAACTCTTCAAGAACGTTGAACGCCTCTGGCAGATTGACACACTGCCGTACACAAGCGAGAAGCAGGTGATCCGATCGAAGCAAGATCAGCAAGCCTTAAACCTGCTCCAGACATCCACTGTCAGGGTAAATGTTGAAGGGGTACAAAGATATGCTACACCACTGCTTCGCCTGAGCTAACTCCATCATCCTTCAAGCTCCTATGGAAGCAGTGTTGCCAAGTCTTCGTAGTACAGAGAGGAGACTCGCCAAAGACCCACAGCGTGCAGAGGTCTACTGTCAGGAGATCCATAAACTAGAGAAGATGGGCTACGTAGCAGTGGTACCACCAGAGGCAGCAACATCAACTCCAGAATCCTGGTTTATACCACACCACATGGTGCGACATAACAATAAAGACAGGATTGTGTTCAACTGCTCCTTTCAGTATGGAGGAAAGTCTCTCAACAACCTTCTTATTCCTGGACCTGCCTTAGGCCCATCTCTGTTAGGAGTCCTCCTTCGGTTTCGACAGTACCCGGTTGCAGTGAGTGGTGACATTAAAGGTATGTTCCATCAGATTCGCCTTCTGCCAGCTGACAAACCTGTTCTGCGCTTCATCTGGCGGGACATGAAGAGAACAGAGGAACCAAAGATCTATGAATGGCAAGTTCTTCCCTTTGGCACCACATGCAGTCCTTGCTGTGCCATCTACAGCCCTGCAGCGGCACGTGCAGGATATTTGTGAGTCTAACAGCCATCTCGTCGATTGTGTTGAACAGTCTTTCTATGTGGATAACTGTCTTCGCAGCATCCCACTCGAAGGAGGAAGCAAAGGATCTGGTGGATGGTCTAAGTCAGTTACTCATCACAGGGGGCTTTGAGATGCGCCAGTGGGCTAGCAACATCCCAGAGGTCATTGAGCACCTTCCATCTGACATGAGATCTGAGAGCAGTGATCTGTGGCTTTCCCAATCCAGCATGGACCTACAGGAGCCAACTCTTGGGTTACGTTGGGATTGCCTCCGCGACTCCCTGAAGTACAAACATAGAACGGTGGAGAGAATCGAGCCAACATTAAGGAACGTCTATAAGGTACTTGCCTGTCAATATGACCCCCTAGGTTATATTGTACCGTTTACCACCAGAGCCAAGATTCTCGTTCAGGATCTTTGGAAGGAACAGATCGGCTGGGATGAGCCAATTCAGCCACAGAGTCTCCGCGACAGATGGCTTGCCTGGGAACAAGAGATTCCAGAACTCCTCCACATGGAAATCCCCAGATGTTATGCACCAGCTTCTGCAGACTCGCCATCATCAACCAGAGACTTGCACATATTCTGTGATGCTTCTGAGAGAGCCTATGGGTCTGTCGCCTACCTAAGAACAGAAGACAGTCAGAATAAAATCCATGTCTCCTTTGTTCTGGCCAGGTCACGTGTGGCGCCAAAGAAACAGCTGTCCATGCCACGGCTAGAGCTGAGTGCTGCCCTCACTGGTGCACAGTTAGCCAGTGTTCTTCGCGCCGAACTCACCTTACCCATCAGGAATATAACACTCTGGTCCGACTCTACTACAGTTCTACACTGGATCAGGTCGGAATCTTGTCACTATAAGGTCTTTGTGGGTACTCGAGTGGCAGAGATACAGAGCCTTACGGACGTGAACAGCTGCAGGTATGTGGACAGTGCTAACAACCCCGCCGATGACATCACGCGGGGTAAGACCTTGAAGGAGCTGTCCCGACCACATCGTTGGCATAAAGGCCCTGAGTTCCTGTGTTACACGGAAGATCACTGGCCAACCAGTCCATCATTCTATCCAGAGACAGATGATGGCGAGCTAAAGAAATCATCCTTCTGTGGACATGTAACTTTTGACACCTGTCCTCAACTCCCTGATGTGAGCCAGTTCTCCACGTGGAAGGATCTGATGCAGACAACCACACGGTCCCTTCACGGGGCGGCTGAGCCAAATTCTGTCCCACCTAGTAAAGCAGCTGACTACATCAAGGCAGAGAACCTCCTCCTTAGAAGGGCGCAGTGGGAATCATTCCCAGAGGAGGTCAAGGCTCTCATGTCCGACCGACCTTTACCAGCCTCAAGTCGTCTGGGCTCCCTTTCTCCAGAGTATGACAAGGAGACAGGACTCGTTAGAGTCGGAGGGAGGTTACGGAGAGCAGAGCAGTTACCGCAAGACACCATCCACCCAGTTTTGCTGGATCCCAAGCATCCACTAACCAACCTGATCATTCAGGATTTCGATGAGACCCTCCTGCATCCTGGGTCCGAAAGGGTCTTAGGTGAGCTGCGTCGTCGGTTCTGGATTCTGCGGGGGAGGGAAGCGGTAAAGAAGTGTCAGATACGTTGCATGCAATGCCAGGCATGGCGGTCTAATCCTTCTGTTCCTAAGATGGCAGATTTACCACCTGCGCGTCTATGCCTCTACAAACCACCATTCTACTCAACTGGAGTTGATTGTTTTGGTCCATTTACAGTCAAGATTGGACGGCGAACGGAGAAACGCTGGGGCATCATCTTCAAGTGTATGACAACCCGCTGCGTGCACTTAGATCTCCTAGAGAGCTTAGACACCAATACCTTTCTGATGTCTCTACGACGTTTCATCTCTAGAAGAGGCAAACCTTTCGAGCTCTTGTCTGATAATGGGACCAACTTCACCGGTGGATACAGAGAGCTACGTGAGGCCTTCGAGGCAATGGGCCCTCAACTGAAGGAACAGTTGGCAGAACAGCAGATAGAATTCTGCTTTAATCCCCCAAGTGCTCCTCACTTCGGTGGAACATGGGAGAGAGAAGTGAGATCCGTTAAGACCGCTCTCAAAGTGGTACTTAAAGAACAGACCGTGCCTGAAGCAGTGCTCCGCACGGTTTTAGTGGAAGTGGAGGGCATCCTGAATGCTAAGCCCCTTGGGTATGTCTCGTCAGACGTGGCTGATCCGGATCCCATCACGCCTAGCATCCTGCTAATGGGACGTTATGATGCATCTCTTCCACAAGCTGTTTACGATCCTAGTAACACCCTGGAGAATCGTCGATGGAGGCATAGCCAAGTCCTTGTTGACCACTTCTGGTCCAGATTTATCAGGCACTATCTGCCTAGCCTGCAGGAGAGATAGAAATGGCTGAAGGATGGAAAACGGCTCCAACCAAATCAAGTGGTGCTCATTGTCGATCCACAGCTCCCACGGGCTTTATGGCCTGTCGGAAAAGTGCTAACCACTTACCCAGGGGCTGATGGACGCGTTCGTACTGCTGCCATCAAGGTCAAAGATCGGACATACGTCCGACCGGTAGCTCGGCTGGTCCAGCTGCCTAAACTGGAAGACACGGCTGAAGATTCAGATACTTAAGTGGACTTTCTATCTTGGATTCGACTGTGCATACACAGTCGGGGGCGGCTATGTTAGAAAGTCCTTGTTGTTTAGATGTTTCCCTTTGGAAACTGTTCATTTAAATTGTGTTTTCGGTGCAATGTCATATGTCTGACGTTCATGAACGCACCATAGATGTTCGAAGCTCCACTGAACGCACCACACCTGCGTGTGAGATGGTTGAGAGTTTTTCCTACTGATGCAGCAGCATACAGCTCATTATTTCCCGTTTTTTCCCTAAATTTCATCCTTTACACATGTTTGCCTAGTGGACTTGCTGTGTGTACATGTCAGAAGGTGAGTTTGATGGTGTTTCATTTGCTGTATGGTGTTACTTGCATATTTCATGATTATATGTCTAATGTTAAGCATTTATGCTGCTTGATGTTCAGCTACTAAGCTAATTTTCACCACGTTTAATGTGTGCTGTATTCATGCTCACAAGATATGAGTCATAGGTGTGTTATTGCTAAATACAATCTTTCATGTTTGGATATACATATTTTATGTATATTTGTATGGTGTTTTGCACTGATTTGTTATTTGTATTCCTCTGTAGAACCACAGTAAATCTACAACAAAACCAGACATCTGCTTCCGTGTCTTTTAACGGGGACACATTCCATACACCTTGCCGCTCTAAACCAGCTAATTCCTGGAGAACACCTCATCTCCTTTTTACATACCATAATCTATTTATCCAGAAACAGTGTGGGCTTTCTTACAATACTGAATGCTCTATAATTGTATTTCTGTTATGTTTTGATTCTGTACATCTGCTAGCTTTTTATTCTGAAAAATCTATAATATTACAGCAGAAAATTATCAAAGTTTTTCAAAGCCTGTTTAAAAGCTCCAAATGGGGCTTCAGATCATAGAGCGACAATTGCACTGTCATTGTTTTACAGGGCAGAATTTGCATTTGCTGACCCTTGTCCTTTAATCACAGATGGATATACAGGAATACAGTCATACAAGTGTCAACTCCTCTGAGATAGCAGTGGATGCGTTTTTTGGCTATGGGGCTGCCAAAAAACGCATCCCCCTATGTTTTTAATCTAAAAATTGTCCCACACACCTGAAATTCACACTAGTAGTTCAGAACACATGTGTAAACACGTAGAAAATGTTACATCAACTACAAGTGTATATTTCTATGAAACAGCAGGGGATGCGTTTTTTGGCAACGGGCTGGTTATAAACTGTAACAGTCTAGAAGAGCATTGAGCTGAAAAGAGGGAGACATCAGCAGCTGGATCGTGCATAAAGACGCAGCGGGAACCTCTGTGTGCTTCAGTGTTGCTGCTGAGGGGAAAATGTTGACCACAAAGGCTTGATGAAACTCAGCCTGATTCACCAATCAGGTTATACATCTACAATGATAAACAAACCCATAGATTAATGTGTAACAGTGTAATAATTCGGTGAATAACTTAAAACTACTTAATTTTATTCAGTATTATTTGAACAATTGTGTGTTTTTTATGTTTTAATCCATTAACTGAACAATAAGGTATTAATACGTCTCTTTCTCTTTTTAACAAAAGTAATACATGTCTAAATGAGATGGAGTTGAGACTCCACCGGCTCTTCCAGGGTCCAGTTAGCCCCGCCCCAAACAAGCCCCGCCCCCAAAATTAGCATAATCTCACTCTTAAAGGCATACTATGCAACATTTTTCAGTTAATTAATGTGTTCCATACCGTTTTGGATGATTAAATGAGTCATTTCAGGTTGAACAAAGGTTTTCTCGGCCGCCCTGGGGGTCTGTGGGGGAAATACAGCACTTGCAATTGCAAGAGCTCACGGCCCGCACTCACAGAAGTCTCGCTTTACGGCGAGAACTCCATGTGTTTTTGCCCTGCCATTCACTATATGCACGCGCGAAAGCAACAACAAAGAACCGCGTGTTAACGTCAAATAAACATGCAAGCATATCGAGTTTTATTATTATTATTATTATTATTTTTTTTTTCATGTTGGCGAGACGCTACCGCGGCAGCGGTGGCGAGGCGGCGGCGGCGGCGGCCGGCCGCCTCGCCAAGATAGCGCTGCGGGAAGCTTGATGTTCATACCTTCACTGTGTTAGTCATTGTTTGTACTGCCGTTTTTTCCACTTTTCGTTGCGTTCGCCTGTCTGCTAAGCTCAAAACAACCGCGCCTGTCTTGATGGAGAAACCAGAACAGCTGAGCATCTTTACTACAGTGCACTTTTACTTTCACCCTCTGGGGGGAGCCTCGCTGGAAAATCAACCCCGGTTGCATAGTATACCTTTAACTTTTGATAAAAGTTGAGAGGTCTGGCTATTAGCCTTGCTAACATCCAGTTTCGGACATTTCAAAAGGAGTTTGTTTTAAAGCATAAAGTGTAACTTTTCTGCTCCGCGATCCTTCGATGGTGCTATAAGCCTTATCCCCCGCATTACTATCAAATATTAATGTTGGTAAAGGCAATTTTGATAACTTTATGTTGTAACCTCTTAGCCACCGATTCGCTGCAGCGACCCCTTGCGGCCGGAGGTAGAATCGCATAAACAATTCTGAATTAAATGATTTTACAGGACAAACCGGTCCTCAGAATATTATTTCATAAATAATGTTCTGGTTAACTTGTGCTTTGCATTGTGAATGGGTTGAAACACATGTCAAATGGTGTACTGAATTAGTTAACCACAATTCACATTCTTTAAGGTGAACTTTGGTTCTTTAACTTAAACACTTAAGGACTAAACGATTTCAAAATATTGTAGGCGATTACAGACTTTGAAATGGTTAGCAAAATGACAGCTTATATTCATACCTTGATTAGCTGCTCCCGGATTTGGAATCATGCAGGTCTGCTGCCCTGACAGGGGCCGTTGGAAGCCCGCAATTTGCTGAAACAGCCTCTCTGAGAAAAAATGGGGGCCAACTCCTCCACGGACCACACAGACTGTAATAATTTTTGCTACAAAATTGTACAACTTTGTTTCCAATGCTGCAGAAGAAACACAAAAGGACAGTTAGTTAAATGACTACCCAAGACTATAAGTTCCTCAAAACAAACCCTGACATATGAAATACCCTAGCACTTATATGTATTTTCCTGACCTTCAGTGCTCAATGCCAGTTGATGAGCTTTTTCATGCCCTTCAAAGATGCAACAATCATGAATTTCCTTCATAAGCAGCCTCAAAAACTCTCTAGTTGGACCTTCTTCATCCACCGCCTATAAATGTTATTTATATAGCACCAACCTATACAACCTTGTATAGGCATATTAAAACTTTAGATATCTGAACTTCCAAGTTAACTCGTCATATAATCAGGAGTGGATATATGTAATGACATTTCTACTAGTATTTTTGATATCTGAAATGATAATTATGACTAGTATTAACTAGTATTACAGTATTATGGAGCTCTGAAATTAGATTTCATCCTAGTCGGAATTCAGTTTTAGACATCCGGAATGTTTATTTTAGATAGTAAGGAATGTTATTGTAGATGTCTGGAAATAGAAGCCCCATACACATGAATGGGGAAAGTGACATCATTTGTACTAGTATGAATTATATTCAAGATATCTGAAATGTTCATTTTAGATAGGAAGAATGTTATTGTAGATGTCTGAAATGTAAATTTCGACTAGGAAGGAATGTATTTGAGATGTCTGAAATACATATTCAGTCAAGCTAATAAATGTTAAAACAACCTGCCATACTCGCGCAGTATTTGCCACTTGGGCAACAAGGGGATAGCCATATGGGGAGTAACAACAGCATCCATCCATTCATCCATTTTCTGACCCGCTTAATACCTCATGGGGTCACGGGGGTTGCTGGTGCCTATCTCCAGCGCTTACCGGGGAGAGGCCTGGACAGGTTGCCAGTCTGTCGCAGGGCAACACATAGACAGACAGGACAAACAACCTTTCACACACACACTCACACCTAAGGACAATTTAGAGAAATCAATTAACCTAACAGTCATGATTTTGGACTGTGGGAGGAAGCCGGAGTGCCCGGAGAGAACCCACACATGCACAGGGAGAACATGCAAACTCCAATGCAGAAAGACCCAGGGTTGGATTTGAACCCTGAACCTTCTTGCTGCAAGGCAACAGTGCTACCCACTGCTCCACTGTGCAGTGGGTACAGCATACATAGCCTATATCCCACTCTCAAAATAAAAGCATCTACTAAACAGGCAGCGCTGTGGACATTTGTCTATTTTCTGAGCACTAATGACGTTACTTAGTATAACATAACACAGCACTAGCACATAGCAAGCTGCTATGTGGAAGGCCATCGTCAAACGTTATCAACTAGCCGTTTGCGCACTTTGCTGGCCTGTCTGAATATATTTAGATACCTAACCTAATTTTATGTAAATAACAGAATAGGCTAATAACATGACACCAATTATTTTCAAATTGTTTTATCTACTTACAAGCAACTCATTGACTGCTCCCTCGCTTAATGGCATAAAGCTTACTGGCAAACATGACTTCTTTGTCAGAAAGATGTCGTTGTTGGTGTGTAGACACTTGTCAAACATGTCTGACCAAGAAGCACCTTCCCACTGCGGAACGTTTGTGTCAAAATGATTCAATCAAAAAAAAAATTTTGAACTTCAAAACTTTTTTACTTCAAAAAAAACAAAACAAACAAAAAAAATCCCACATTCTCTTCAATACATTTTTTATTCACAGAGGTATTTTTTTTTTGCATTTGAACATGTCATGTTTGCTTTTAGATGTTTGGCCCACATGCAGAATACACTCGGTAAGACAGATAAGATTTCACGGGTTTTAATCTGAAAAGAAACAACAGGGAGGACGAGGGCTAATCTGCCCCAGCAGACGTCGGGACACACGACTTGGAGAGGGGGTGTTCCTTGGGTCGGGGGGTTCCTTGGGTCCGGAGAAGAGGGAGCCGACTCAGAGGGAAACCAGTGGAGCACGAGAGGAGACGTCTGAGCTCAAGGAGTGAACCTGGGAGACACAAAGGACAGTCTTAGTTTGCGGAACAGGTAAGAAGGCGAGAAGCCGTGGCCGATTGGTCATACCACAACGGTAACACTCTGGCATCCTCCCTCTTCTTCTTCTTCTTGATTTTATTGGCGGTTGGCAAACAACTTTCTGGTGTGCATTACCGCCACCAACTGGTGAGGAGTGTGGGTCAAAATGGCCATACTCCCAAAGATACTTATATTTATGTATCTATATATCTATATCTATGATATTAAATTTACAAATACTAAATCCTCCTAATTATTCCTGTTATTATTAAATATTTAAATAAGTATTGATAACATTTATATTTTGACTTTTTTCTGCAGAATATCTATTATATCAAATTTAATTTTCTCCTTATTAAGATCTTTAACCAAAATCCTTCTTTCCTCTTCATATTTCTTACAATACATCACTACATGTTCTACTGTTTCATCTTGTTCACAATATTCACATTTGCCCGACATATGCTTCCCTATTTTGAATAGTGTTTTATTTAATCCTGTGTGTCCAAATCTAAGTCTTTAAATAACTGTTTCCTCTCTTCTGATTCCTTCTGCTATCCTCATTTCTCCGACTTTCCGTTGAATCCTATACAGCCATCTTCCTCTCCTTTCTTCTTCCCATTGTTTTTGCCACCTTTCCTTCTTTCTTTGTTTAATGATACTTTTAATTTCTGTCTTACTTAAATTAATCATCATATCAATAGTTCTATTTTTTGATGCTTCCTTAGCAATCGTATCTGCAATTTCATTTCCATTAATCCCTATATGTGCTGGTACCCAAATAAATATAACACTAATACCCATCATTTGAATTTGATATAGAATTTGCTGTATTTCAATTAATATATCTAATCTACTATCTATTCAATTCAATTCAATTTTATTTATATAGCGCCAAATCATGAAACATGTCATCTCAAGGCACTTTACAAAGTCAAGTTCAATCATATTATACAGATTTGGTCAGATTATACAGATTGGTCAAAAATGTCCTATATAAGGAAACCAGTTGATTGCATCAAAGTCACGACAAGCAGCATTCACTCCTGGGGAAGCGTAGAGCTACAGGGAGAGTCGTCTGCATTGTCCATGGCTTTGCTGCAATCCCTCATACTGAGCAAGCATGAAGCGACAGTGGGAAGAAAAACCACCCATTAACGGGAAGGAAAAACCTCCGGCAGAACCGGGCTCAGTATGAACGGTCATCTGCCTCGACCGACTGGGGGTTACAGAAGACAGAACAGAGAAACAACAAGAGAGACAAAAAAGCACAGAAGCACACATTGATCTAGTAATCTGTTCTACATTAGATGGAAGTAGCGGGTGAGCCGTCTTCTCTGGATGATGTCACAGTTAACAGAACGCCAGACCAGGTGTACCTACTATGAAGAAAAAGAGAGAGAGCAAAAGTTAAAAGCTGAAATTACAACAGTCATTTCAATGTAATACAATGCAAAACTGGAGAACAGTAGACTGAAGAACAGTAGAAATCAGTAGAGTGAGAAAATTAGACCCTGATGTCCTCCAGCAGCCTAGGCCTATCACAGCACAACTATAGAGATAGCTCAGGGTATGTGCCACTCTAACTATAAGCTTTGTCAAAAAGGAAAGTTTTAACATTAGTCTTAAAAATAGATAGGGTATCTGACTCACGGACCAAAACTGGGAGTTGGTTCCACAGGAGAGGAGCCTGATACCTAAAGGATCTGCCTCCCATTCTACTTTTAGAGACTCTAGGAACCACCAGCAGACCTGCAGTCTGAGAGCGAAGTGCTCTGTTAGGAACATACGGGGTAATCAGAGCTCTGATATATGATGGAGCTTGATTATTAAGGGCTTTATACGTTATCTGAAAAATGATTTTGTATACTAAGTAAAGCTGAACTTGAATCTGAACATATTATTGATCTTAGTGGTCTTACTTCCTCTATCCATTGTAATGCTAATAATATTGCTAATAATTCTCCTGTATATACTGATAATTCATTATTTATTCTCCTAGTTACTTTGATATTGAAATCTGGAACATAAAATGCAATACCTAACCTATCATTCACATTTTTAGATGCATCTGTATATATTTGAATATAACCATAATAACTATTAACATATTCCTGTATTAGGGTTTTTTTCTGCCGGTTGGCACGCAACGAAACGGTGCATTACCGCCACCAACTGGTTTGGAGTGTGGGTCAGAATGACTTATTTATACTACTTAAATTAAACCAAACTACCAAAACAAAACAAACACCCAAAAAAAAAAAAAAAAAAATTAAATCCTATCAATTAAATTACTTAGTCTAAGATAATGAAACATAATCCCATAAAACTCATCTCTTGAATTACTTCTAAGCATTTCTATTAAATCAAATTTTATTCTTTTCCTTTTTAAATTTTTAACCATTTCCTTACTTTCTTCTTCATATTTCTTACAGTATATCATAATATGCTGAACTGTTTCTTGTTCCCCACAATACTCACATCTTCCAGTGTTATGCTTCCCTATTTTGAAAAATGTTCCATTTAATCCTGTATGCCCAAATCTAAGTCTTAATATGATTGTTTCTCCCCTTCTGCTCCTCCCTGCACAACTCATTTCTCCCACTCTCCTCTGAATCATGTACAGCCACCGTCCTTTCCTCTCTTCCTCCCATTGCTTTTGCCACCTTTCCTTCATCTTCTGTTTAATAATGCTCTTTACTTCCATCTTACTAACTTTAATTGAGATATCTATGTTTTCTCTAATTGTAGCCTCCTTTGCAACCTTATCTGCCATTTCATTTCCTTTTATTCCCATATGTGCTGGTACCCACAAAAATATAACTGTAATTCCCATCATTTGAATTCTGAACAATGTTTGCTGGATTTCTATTAAAATATCTGGTCTACTATCTGAATGACTTCTCTGTAAACTGATTAATGATGAAGATGAATCTGAACAAATTATTACTCTGAGAGGTCCTATTTCCTCTACCCATTGTACTGCCAACAGAATTGCTACCATTTCTCCTGTGTATACTGATGTGTTATCACTGATCCTCTTTCCTGTTGTAATTTTAAACTCTGGAACAATAACTGATACTCCTATCTTATTAACTAAACTTTTTGATGCATCTGTGTATATCTGAATGAAACTATAATACCTGTTAATATATTTCTGTATTGTATCTGAATTCAAAATAAACTCCCTATCTTTGTTTTTCTTTTTTAATAATTTAAAATCTACTTTTGCTTCAGGTACTATCCAAGGTGGAACTGCTGGCATTGGTACTGTCGGACTGAAAATTAAATCAACTAATTCTAACTCTGTTGCTTTTTGTTTAACTGTCCATCCAAAGCTATTTCTCTCCCTTTTCTCCATTTCCCAACAAGACTTTAAAGTGCTTTGTGCTGGATGATTATCACTATGACCTTTTATATTAGCCCAATAATTCAGAGACAACTGAGTTCTTCTCAGCTCTAATGGCATTTCTCCCATTTCCACCTGGAGTGCTGCTGTTGGAGTTGTTTTAAATGCCCCTGTACATAATCTCAAAGCCTGAAACTGGATGTTGCCTAACTTTTTTAAAGATGAACTTGATTCAGATCCATACACCACACAACCATAATCCATAACCCTAACCCTAATTAATCCGCAGTAAATGGCCTTCAATGCTTTTCTATCAGCCCCCCAATCACTTCCCACCAAACATCTCATAACATTTAACACCTTCCTACATTTGTCCTGTATTTTCTGTATATGTACACTCCATGTTATCCCCTCATCAAACCATAACCCCAAAAACTTAAAGTGCTTTACTCTTTATAATTCTTGATTACACATTTTTAGTTTTATCTCGGTACTAATTCTTTTCTTTGTAAAAAACATTGTCTTTGTCTTATCTACTGAGAATTTGAAACCCCATTTATATGACCACTGTTCTATTTCTGTTATTGCATCCTGTAACTTTTTAATAATTTCAAATTTTTCCCCCTCTTCCAAATTGCCCCATCATCCGCAAAAAGAGAAAACCCCATCCCATTCCCTATTTCCTTGAAAACATCATTAATTAATATAGAGAATAATAAAGGACTCACTATACTCCCTTGAGGTGTTCCGTTCTCTACCCTATATTTCCTTGAATAATTCTTCCTTATTCTAACTTGTATTAATCTCCCTTGTAAAAAATCCTTAATCCATCTAAATATTCGTCCTTTAATTCCTAATCGACACAGTCTAATTAACAATCCTTCTCTCCACATCATACCATACGCCTTCTCTATGTCAAAGAAGACAGCCACCACACTTTCTTTGTTAACTTGTGCTTCTCTAATTTCATGTTCTAAACATACAGCTGGATCCATTGTATTTCTCCCTTTCCTAAAACCACTTTGGTATTTAGCTATATATCCTTTCTTTTCCATATAATATGTTAGCCTTTCATTTATCATTTTCTCCATTATCTTACATATGTTAGATGTTAAAGCAATTGGTCTATAATTTCCTGGATTAGTACAATCTTTTCCTGGTTTGCGTATTGGCACCACCACAGCCTCTTTCCAGCTCTGTGGCAGTTTCCCATCCTCCCATACTTTATTATATAATTCTAGTAATACTTCCTTTGATTTTTCATTGAGTTGATTTATCATTACATAACAAATCTGATCCTTTCCTGGTGCTGACGTCTTGGATTTCTGGATAGCGCGTTTTAGTTCTGTCATTGTAAAAGGTTTGTTTAATAAATCATTATAATTTTCTTCTTGTTGTAAATCTTCATTCTCCCTTATGGTTTTTTCTCTCCTGAAAATCCAGAAGAAGCGACAAGCTCTCAACTCTTTCATCATTTACTGTTCTCATAAGTCTTTTAATTCTGCTCACCTCACCTCCATTTATACTGCGTTTAAGTTTGTCCAAGTCTTCCTCCACTGGTATCCCTGTTATCATCCCCCTTGTTACTTTACTGTCACCCACAATCTTTCTCTCACTAATTATTTTCTTACACACACTTTCAACTTCCCACGCTTTGTTTTTCTGTTCCTCCGTTTTGCACACTATAAACAGGCTTCCATCTCTCAAAATCCTCGCCATTTCCACATCTCCCAGCTTCTTTTTTAACTCCCTGGATACTGCTATAGGGCTTAAACTGATATGCTCATCTTCTTTCCTAAATTTCAGGATGATTTTAACTTTCTTTTTCCCAGCCTTTTTCCGCACAAACCCACTACCTTCTTCAGAACTGCTCTCTTCCAAACTCCTTTTACTTCCTTGACTCGTCATCCACCCTCCTTCTGCTCTATTCACCCCAATTCCTCCTCTCCTATTTGCCACTGGAGTCCAGTCGCCATAATCCATTTCCCCATCTTCCTCTACTTCCTGAGTAGCCATTCTGACCCATTCACAAACCAGCTTATGCCAACCGCTAGTGATGGCGAGATGAAGCCTCATGAGGCATTGAACCACTCAGCCAACTGGTTCGAGAAAAGGTTCATTTCTTGACGGTTCATGTGCACACAGCACCACCTACTGGCAAGTTGTATAATCACAGCCAGCTGTATCTTAACACGTGTGATGCATATCATTTTTGCCTATTATGGCTCTTGGGAATGACTTCACAGAAGGTGTAGGACGAAATCATTTGTCTACATAAATTTTGTAAACACATGTGTACAATAAAATATTGTTTGAATGTATTCTCTGTGTGTAATTATTCCCAAAATAGTAGTGACATGATATGGCATGTTGTGTAATGTTTTTCTGTGACTCTAGAAAAATGGCATGGGCTTAATCAGGCAGAGGACAATGAAAGTGCTTGTGGAACTAGGCAGGGGGTAGTGAATAGGCTAATGCTTGTGTAACTTGGATGATTTCATGCATTTTTATTAAGAACAATTTCTCCACAGTTTTTGGTTTCAAATGATTTCTCTTTTTTGATACTACTTCTCCAACCTTTGAAAAGAGACGCTCACATGGCACAGATGATGCCGGGGTGCATAAATAAATAAGTGCAAGTATGTACAGATTGGGGTACTGTGACCAATGATTAGCCCAGTACTATACGGTCCCACATTTTACCCTCAGCAGCAACACCGAAGCACACAGAGGTTCCCGCTGCGTCTTTACGCACGATCCAGCTGCTGATGTCTCCTCTCTTTTCAGCTCAATGCAATTCTAGACAGTAACAGTTTATAACCTATATCACCTTTCACAGCAACAGGTTTCTCATCTCAGTCGACCAGACAAATCTCTATTGCTCTCCTCAGTGCGCTCTGGGCGGTGAGGTGGGAGGATTTTACCCGATGGTGCGCTGCGTGCGAGGGATAAACAGGGTGGAAATGCACAAATAAAAACTGTAAATGGCTCCTATACAGTGATCATAGGAGCTGACCGGTCTGAGATCAGCCTCCTGATGTTACAAGTTCTTTAAAATGAAAGCGCGCACCCAAATTACAAGTAACGTAATTTTGCGCACCTGAAAAAAGCGCACGGCAGAAGCGCATCGAAGCGCTGAGGCACAGAAATACGGTGCATGTAGTTAAAAAATGCAGAATTAATAAAAACAACTTATAACCAGACGTAGCGTTTTAAACTGCATCTGGTGAGCAGAACTGTTTTATGATTGCAGCCATCACTGGTTCTAAATGAAGGCTTTATCTGGCAGCAAGCCCCCCCCCCCTCCCCTCCTGCGTACGTAGTACAGGACCTTACCGGCTTACTTTCACCACTGTTAAGACTAAAATTATTCATAACTCTGATCGCTCCTCCTGCTGCTCTGTTAACATGAACTGCAGCAGGAATTACTGATGGCCACAAGCTGTGAAAGAAGCTGAAACATCTCAGCAGAAGGCGGAGTTTTTATCGTCCGCTGCCCAGATGGGCGTTGGGATTTTTATGCGTGAAAAATGCCATGTTTGCGTGTGACTGTGTGAAGTCAGTGACGGTCAATGCGTGATAGTTGAGAGCACTGATCTCCTATCTATCTATCTCTCTCCTAAACTCTCCAAACACCAAACTAACTGTCTCAAACTAAATAACCACTATCCAAACTCTGCTATCCAAACTATCAAAACTCTATCCACTCTCTCAACTGACCGCAACTCGCCAACAACAACCCACATTTTGAATGGAGCCTGTGGGGTTTCTAAAAGCTGTCGAAGCCGCGCCAACATCTGAGCCACTTCCCGAAGCAGTCACGTGGTACAGCCGGCCAGCGAGGCTTCGGACGTCATCGTTTTCGGCTCCTCCCCTAAATGAAGCAAGCCTCGATACGCGCTTCACGGAAACGCCCCCTCCATTACTCGACACACGCCTCGAAGCCTCGGCACATAACGTAACATCACTACCAACCGCCGATGAGCTGTCCTCCTCCCTGCCCGTAGCTCTGCGGCGTCTCCTGGTTTCACGTAGCGCCGACCACCTTTTGCGTTCACAACTCCCAGCTCCAACCGCAACTCCAACTCAACTCCAGCACGGATTCCAACTCGGGCATCCTCCCTTCTTCTTCTTCTTCTTCTTCTTCTTCTTTTAGGTTTTTTTTTTGGCGGTTGGCAAACAACTTATAGGTGCATTACCGCCACCTTCCAAGGCATCCTCCCTCTGTTCGAGCACAGTTCTTATAGAGGGGCCCGGTGCTGCTCAACTGCCCGCAGGTGTGCGTGCTCTGCCCAACAGTCAACCCCAAACACCTGTGGAGAAGCAGAGATGTCAGAGCCGGCAGCGAGCTGCCCGGCCCCGCCTGCTGAGTCCTGACAGAACAGTTTTTTCTTTGATAGAACATATTCTTTTTGATTGAAACAACTTTTTGTAATTGAATAATTAAGACACAGATATACAATGTATGGCCCAAACACAAAAAAGATTACTTTGATCAAAGAGAACATTTTCAATTAAAAATAAAAGTATTCAAATGCAATTTTTGGAGTCTCAAATATTTTATTTACATTCAAAAACTATTTTCTATGATTGAAATAAATGTTTCTTTTCATTGAAGTGACTTTTTTTATTGATTGAATGATAAAGACACACATGTCTTATCCATTATATGGTCCAATCAAAAAACAATGTTACTTCAATTAAAAAAGTTGCTTTAAACAAAAAGAAACTTGACTTTATCATAGAAAACATTTTCAATCAAAGAAAAGCAGTGTTCAAATGTACATTTTTTGAGTCTCAACTATATTTTTGCAGTCAAATACTTTTTTCTTTGATTGAAAAGTTTTTTTTTTTCATTGAAGTGAAGGTTTTTTTAAATTTATTTATTTATTTATTTATTTATTTATTTATTTATTTTTGATTGAAGCAACCTTTTTTTAAATTGAATAATAAAGACACAAATCTACCTTCATACAATCCGCCAGAAAAAACAAACAATCAGAAGTATTTACCATCAGGGGGCACCACTCAGTGTTTCATTGCTGGTTTAGGTTTTACAAAATAGCAAAGAAGAATGTGCTAGAGCGGAGCAGACAATTTGACTGACAGTTTTGTTCGTTTGAGGATATTACGTGTCTATTGCTTACTGTTATCTCCCCTTTATCGACCGACTTAGTTTGATGTGAGCTAATTTTGAAAACAACCTAAGATCCTGTGATTATCCTTGAACCTTGGATCAGAAATGGCAGAAATCGGCGGTGAGTTTCTCAGTTTGTGCAGGCTATGTGGCTAGTTATGCTAGCTTCAACTACTGAACAGATGACGCAAAGCAATTATTCGTCAAGGTTCATGTTAATTGCAGTTTGTTTGAGAATGAGCTTACTTTTTCTTTTAAAGCCTAGAGAAATTATGCTGTTTCAACTGTTGAATTGGCTTTCGATTCGGGAGGTGGCTAAAGGGCAATAATATCTCAATTAGCCTATAGCATATTTAACTGGCTCTAGTTTAAGAAGTACAGCAGCATGTTTCAAACTTACTTTGTGATTTCTGAAACCTTTATTTAACGTCACGTCTTTGATGTACCCACAAAGAGCACACTGAAAAGTGCCTTAAAAGTAAGACTCTGTAGCCCGATGAGCAGCCTCTGTGACACTGCATGGTAAGTGGGCATAGACGATGGATGGATACATAAAAATGCGAAAACCTATAGGCTGGCTGCTTGGAAGCTGTTTAAGCATTGCAAAAAATATTTTTTGTAATATTTTTCAAAACACTTGTAATATTTTTCAAAACACTTTCAAAACACTCTCTTTTGTCTTATATTTGATGAGATTTGATGTGGGGTCCCTTATTTTGCGGATACTATTATTTGCCTCCGACATTTTCATTCAATATGAAATATACTTAGTAGACTTTCTTCCACCTTCATAAAACTTTTGTTTTGTGTACATCTTTTTTAAATCTCTTCATCTAGGATGCAATTTATCTCTGTTCTAATTATTTTCTTTTCTTTGTTTTCCTTCATCCAAATTGTTTTTATGTTGCTTTTCTAACTTCTGGTTCCGACTTCAGTTGATTAAGTTTACCTTATTTTAGCTTTTTTAAATAGGTGTATTTGGCAATTAACTTCCCTCGGATTACTGCTTTACATGCATCCCATACTACTAATGGCCATACCTCATCATTACCATTTTCATTTACATAAATATTGATTTCTTATTTAAGTTTCTCTACCTTATTCCCCTTTAATATGCTTGCATTGATCCTCCAAAGGGTTGAGCTTGTTCCTTAGATATCTCCAATGTTAGATATACTGGGCTGTATAATATATATGTATGTATGTATGTATGTATGTATCTCCCTTGTTCCAATATCTCATTTTCCACTCTCTGTCTATCTTTATCATACATTAGGAAATAATCAAGCCCAGAATATACTGAGTGAGGTGAGAAGTAAATCTAATCTTTTCCCGTGGGATCGAGCTCCCTCCATACATCCATTATACTAAGCTCTGGCATTAATTGCTTTATCTTGTTACTGATTGTAGATTTTTGCCACCCTCTGAACAATCAAGTTGTGGATTTAATCTTAAATTTAAATCCCCTCCACAGATCATAATTCTCTCTCCCTCTGCTGTCAATAAGTCCAACATGTTTCTATGAAATGCCCAATTAGATCCAGGGGGTAAGTTACATATATATTCAAGGTAGTGACCAGCTCCCCTTCTAGTCTGCCTTTGATCAGTACAAACCTCCTTTTTTTATCTATAGGTTCCTCTCAAACCGGGTTCTCCCTGAAATTAAGGATGGCTACTCCTCTATGTCCATTTTTATATGATGAGTAAAATACTTGATTAAATCTGTTTTTTTTAAGCTTATGTTATTTCTTCGCCAGGTGGGTCGTCTGTAGCAATGCTACCCTCACCCATTACCTTTTCAACTTCCTAACACATTGGACCTTTTAATTGGGTTGAGTAACCCATTCATCTTAAATTACGCTGTTTTCGTTTCTATTTTTTATAACTTCTTTGTTCCTCTCTGTTTTCCAAAATCTCTCCTCCTCTAAGAACTCCTATGCCACAAACACCCAGAACTATGTTGAGCACATAAATAACAGAACAACTTTCACTGATGAACTAGTGATGAACAAAAACATATGAACTCCTTTGTCCTCGTCTTGACCCTTTTTAAGCTATGATGGTAGGTCTGTTCATAGAGATGGCCTTTCCCTTCCAGAGGAAGTTGGCCCTTAATGTTGCAGTTAGCTTTGTTCATGCACTTTCAACAGCTCTAAATCCTAACAATAAATAAATAAATAGAACTGGGGTGCTAGCGCGACCCAATATTTGTAACAGGGAAAATGACCTCAATAAGCCAGAAAATGGCATGTAGGGTAGGGTGACCATATTTTCATTTTGGAAAACCAGGACACCTTGGAGCGGGGGGCGGCGGCGGTGGGGATCTCTGTTCCCATGCATAGAGATGTCTGTGGCATGCACTCACTTAACATAGGCCTACGTAATCCTACAATAACATGATATTTACAGTTTGTTTATTAAAAATGCTTTTCAGTAAAGGTCAAATGTATTTATTAAAAAATGCTTAACAACTCCTGTAATGAATGAATAGCACAATGAAAGAAATAATGTCTCATCTAAACATCCCTCACTTAACAATAAAAGTTAATAACTCACAACTTCCAATAACACATGATACTCAGCCTCAGTAATGAACGAAATAATGTCTGTTCTGTAGGCTATTGGAAAAAATAAATTAACAAATGAGCTAATTAACAGAAAATACCTCTTGTGTAGCAAAAATAACTCAAAATGTACCAAAAACGAACATATCAATAGACTATCTTTACTTTCCTGCTTAATTAACTCGTGCGGTCCATAGATCGATAACTGTTGTGATGTTTCACTGTGTGGAATGACCATGCAGCCTCCGCTGCATTCACTGCATCCTCGTTCCCTGGTTTGACAAAGTACTGTGTGATCAAGCTAGCACTGCTCTCACCTCGGACAGCTGTTTTGTGTTTATCGGTGTCCAGGTGGCTTTTTAGATCCCTTGCACCTCCATTGGACACCGAGACATATGTGCCTGCTTTGCACACTGTGCACAAGGCCTCCCATTTGTCTCGACCCGGTCTGAAAGCGGGGAAACTCTTTTGTAAATCGTCGGTAAACATACATTTGCGCTTCGGCATGTTGTTGGCGTACTGACAGCCACGCTATCTATCTTCTGATTAAGAACAGGGCTGCCCGCACTGACGCGGCTCAGGGATTACGTCACACGCAGCGCTGTGCCCTAGTGCCTGTCAATTTAATGGTCCAATGAAGGTAATTTAAAAAACAGGACATTTCCTCACTTTCTAAAAAAAACCCGGGGCGCCCGGGACAGGACGTGAAATACGGACATGTCCCGGGAAATACGGACGTTTGGTCACCCTAATGTAGGGACTACATGAGGCTTTCGGAGATAGCCGCCTTTGTAGGGCTCATTAGGAAAGTGGTAAGCATTTGCTCTTCTGAAGTATGGCATGTCATCTGGAAGCTCAAACTTTTGATGCAACTCCCTACACTGTGCTTCCAATTCATTATCTGGTACCCCTGTGGGTATGAGATGAGAGGAACCTGAGTGATATTCGCCCTGTTTCATACCTCTAACCTGAAGGTCAATAATCCTAGTCCCATAACCCAGGAAATGCATTATCTTTTACCTCTTAAGCACTCATGCCTCATCCTGACCTTTCCTAAAACACTGCAGATGTTTGTCCAGTCAGTTTCTTTTGGTGTTAGTCCCACTGATCTCTATTTATTCACTGGATGCTGATTGGCCGGTGGTAGTACACGTCACTGTGAAGCCACCAGCCGCCATATTGGTACTCCCTATTTTCCTCCAGTAACTAGGGAATATGTGCGCTACAGCATCGAACAACGATGATTTTCTCATGTTCAGGGGGGGCTTAAGAGTTTTACAATGTCAAATGTGTCGCTTCATGCTTGCTCAGTATGAGGGATTGCAGCAAAGCCATGTACAATGCAGACGACTCTCCCTGTGGCTCTACGCTTCTCCAGGAGTGAATGCTGCTTGTCGGGACTTTGAAGCAATCAACTGGTTCTCTTATATAGGACATTTTTGACCAATCTGTATATTCTGACCCAATCTGTATAATCTGTTTGAATTTGACTTTGTAAAGTGCCTTGAGATGACATGTTTCATGAATTAGCGCTATATAAATAAAATTTAATTTAATTAAAATGCCATATACTTTTATGCTGTGTATGCATTAGCCTTTAAATGTGACATAGATTAACAATATAGCTAAATTAATTAACCCATTTTCTACACTAGAAAAATCACAGAAATTTGCTAAATACACACAAGTGTATATGTATATCTATACATTACATACACAGTGTGTGTATACACACACACATTTCTGCATTATAACAATAATAATATTGAAACTAACAGTAAATAAATTACCAAGAATATCTTCAACGATGTAATGATATACAGAGTTGCGGTTCTAGTTGAGAATTTGCATATACTATACGTAGGACCCATTGCACCCTTCTCATATTCTGCAGCCATTGTTTCATCCATGCAGCATCACTGTACATCCACTGACTGTAAAATGACCTGTGAAACGTCTTCCCACAGCCAGAAAACTGCTTGTTGTTGCCATAGACATTTGCAGCCGAATCCTATGGGGTTCTGTGAGAGTAGAGGGTAGCAAGATGGCAGCCAGTGACTTCAGTTTTTCGGGCCAATCAGCAATCCAGTGAATAAATAGAGATCAGTGGTTAGTCCATTGGTCTTCCAACTGAGGCATCTGATCTTCTCCAGGCTGCCTCTGCTGATTTAATCTCCGCTATATCCTTAGTTGCCTCCTCTGCTGTGTTGGAAACCCTCATTTCTCTCTAAAACTCTTTTGACCTCTGTGTAGTCCTTCTGTTTTTTAGCACCTCTGGAGCATAGTGGTGGTCCAGAAGCACTTTATGTCCCTCTTACATTAAGCCCCTCTTCTCCCATGCTTTTTTATGATCTCTTCTTTAATTCTGAAACTCATAAACTTTACTACGATGGACTCCGGAGAGGGACGCGGTGCCATAGCCCTGTGAGCTCTCTCAATCTGGATGGAAAAGGGACGGCGGCAACTCTAGCTTTTCTCTCAGAAGGTTATCTATAAAACCCGGCATCGACCCAGCGCCGTCCTCTGCTCCCTGTTTGAGACCATGGATCCTAATATTCCAACTGCCCGAACGTTCTTCTTGGTCCATGAGTTGTGCCTCAAAGCGCTTCTGTAGCTCAAGGAGCTTCATCGTAGCTTCTTTGATTAGAAGTAAATGTTCCTCCGCTTTCTCCATCCAGCTTTCTGCGTGATCAATCCTGATGTTGGCAACTTAAATCTCATTCTCAATTTCAATGAGAGTCTTGGAATTCTCCTGGCGAAAGTCCTTCAGAATTGTTTGCAAATTTGCCATATTTACGGTAAACCAGAACTTTTCATCTTGGCTCAGATTTCCTGCGAATTTCCCTCTTCACATATTAAACACCCTTTATGAGTTATTTATCTGTCTATTATTTCCTATTTGACAAAAAAAGGGTTTGGAAAAGATTACGGTTGGGAGCTCGCCCTCTAAGCTGCAGCCATGTTGGAGTTGCACCGGAAGTCCTCTTGTCACAGCAAATTCATATGCTGCCTATTGAGGTTAAAAAATTTCAGGAAGTTTTTTTTTTTTTTTTTTTTTTCAGTAATGTTTTGTGAATTTAATTGGAGGTGTAAATTTTTATTTTTTGGCTGTTCTTAGATAAATGATCCATGATTTATGTCTAGTCCGCCTCTACATTTATGATGCTCCTAATGTAGCCTGCTTTTTACATCAAATAAAGAGAAGAACCCTGGTCTAACTTGCACTCATGTATGCACCTTATTTTTGTAATGCTGCATTCTGTACATTTTATTTCATTATTTTTTTTTTCAATTCACCAGAAATATATGAGGCAAAACTTAATGCTCCCTCCTCCAGTGGGATGACGGACCAGGAAAAGGAAATGGCAGCAAGTGCATATGAAGCTTTTGTGGTAAATATTCTCCTGTTCTGTTTTCAGGATCTTAACTTAAACTGCATGTTTTTCGATTTCAAATACTGGGAAATGTCAAATATGTAAAGCTGCAAAATTATTAAAGGGAGCAAAAACATAAACTACAGACACTGATGACATAATAGTTTCGGAGAAGGTAAGAAGTTGGAGTTGTTGTTTAAACACAGTGTTGACAAATTGATAAATGCAACAGAGAAAAAATACAAATGTGCTGTTAAAATAGATTTTGGTAAGAAAACCCCTGAATTTTTATTTTTTGTACTTATTAGGATTCAGAATCTTAGGACTCGTAACAATTCACACACACCAACACCAAGCCCCCTCTGAACACCAGTTAGTGAGGAGTCCTAGATGCTTTAGTCCAACAAAGAGAATACAATATTGTGGACAAAAAAATGGAAACAACAAAATTCTTTAAAAAACATTTGCACTACCAGCTCTGAAAGAAATGCAGATGTCTGCATATCCCGAACTAACATAAATAGCTGACCTTATTTATAAGTAAATGTGACTAATATTTCTCAACTTCATAGTAACAAAAATGTAATCTGTTCTGGTAGTCTGATATTCCTCTGATAGTCTTTGACAGCTCGCCTGTATTTGTGCCTGCATCAGTCTCATTCTGTCCTCTTGTTTGGACTTCACAACATGCTACCACTAGCTGTCACACATCTGAAAATGTACAGGTTATACAAGATTTAGTGACAATGGCTTTCAATTTATCACATTAGAGCTATCCTACCTGATTTTCGTGATTGTATCACATTGATTAGGTCTCGTAGTGTGGGAATAGCTGTGTTCTGAACGCTGCTTAGCTTTAAGGCACTGGTCCTCAATATCTATTGATTGCAAATCCTTCTCAGTAAAAGTTGCAACTTGAACCTGCATCGAACTTTTCTAAGATTGCATTTCCCAATATAGTTCATTAATGACCAACTTCATCACATTGTGCTTAATTGAGCATGCGTTTGGATACAAAACATTTCTGAAACCTGACTTTGTGCTCCAGATTTGTGACATTGTCCAATGTGCTCCTCATAGGCTGGAAAGTATGAAGAGTCTCTCAAACACCTTGAAGCCTTGCAGGAACTCAACAAAGATGACTACAAAATTGCCATGAATAGAGCTGTTGCAGAATTTTATATAAGTGGTCAAACTACGACGGCCACATTAAAGCAGACCCTCATGGCAATGAAGAATCGGGTAAAGCTACTGATGCATTTTATCTCTTTTGCACATATGTGTTGGTTCATGATGATAACCTGAACTGTGTTTCTCAGCTTCACACAACAGCAGAAGATGTTGATGGGTTGGATGATGTTGAGAATAGTTTTCTGTACTATAATCAAGCCATCATTCACTACCACATGCGACAGTACTCTGAGGCCATCTCTATAGGAGAGAAGCTGTATCAGTTTCTTGAACCATTTGGTACGTTGTGCTGCTTTGAACATGCTGCTGTTGTGTTTTATGCAGTTTTAATGCTTTTTAGAAGTGAAAACGGTGTGCATTATTATTATTTTTTACCTTTTTAAAGGGAACAAGTAGCCTACTTATAGAAAGCTACCAGTAGTTAAATTTTTGGTGTGGCTTAAAAACCTACATATTCTCTGTATAAAAACATAGGTAGGTGACTTTGTTGGTAGTTTGCAATTACAGAGGAATGGCTTTGGCTTGGTATTAATTAGTCTATTTGTTCCAGAAGAGAAATTTGCTCAAGGGGTGTGCTTCCTGTTGGTGGATCTCTACCTGGTGACGTTCCAGCCAGAGAAGGCGCTTCATCTGCTGGCTGTTCTGGACAAAATCTCTGTACAGGGAAACAACAAGAATGGCAAAGGAGAGGTAGCTTACTACACTGTCAAACAAAAAAAGAAGCATTGTATTGTTGGTGGGAGTGTGTGTAAATTTCACCTGTAAAACAGTTTAATATGTCCTGCTCAAAATAATTCTAGGATAGTGTAATTATAAACAGAATTGTGCATACAATCTTTATTTAATTTTTCCCAATTCTTTAAAACACCTGAGGCCCTTTTCTATTAGACCTCTAAAGCCCAAGGCTTTTCAAAAGTGAAATCCCATTTGTGGGATTTCAATTTCCTTTTCTTGAGGATTAGGACTTTTTAAAAAGCCAGAGGCTTTGCACAGTGCGTGGAGTTTACTTAAATGTATATAGCGCCAATTCACAACACGTCATCTCAAGGCACTCTACAAAGTCAAATTCAATCAAATCATACGGATTGTCCTATTTAGGAAACCCATTAGATTGTATCAAGTCTTGTCAAGCAGCATTCACTCTTCCCGAAAGTGTTGTTGTGTTGTTACACATGGTTTAAGGTTATTTAATGTTTAATACATAACTCTCTGTCTATTAGGTATTGTCTGGTGAATATCAGCTCTAGAGCTTGATATACAAATGGAGTGTGGTTGATCATGGTTATCATCAGAATAATTCAGTGAATCCTGGTTCACTGCAGATCTGAGTTAAAGAACCAAGGTTCGTCTTAAAGGACATGGAATGGTTAAATTAGCTTAACTAATTCAGACATTTGGTATGTGTTTCAATCCATTCACAATGCAAATCCTGAGTTAAAAAGAAATTTTGATAAAATAACATTTTAAAGATTGAGTTGCTCAGTAAAAGCTCAGTAAACTTCTAGAACGCTCGATTTTATTAATGTGATTATACCTCCGTGAGGCTAGGGGTCGCTGTAGTGATTGATAGCTAAAATCGGTAAATCCTAAAGTTATACAAAACGGCATTAAATCGGCATTAATATTCAATATTAATGCGGTAATAATGCTCATGGCACTATCGAGCAATGGTGGAGCGAAACGAAACAAACCTTATGTTTGAAACGAACCGTAGTCGTATCTGAGAAGGGCGAATGTGACTGGAAGCTAATAGCATTAGGCTAGCGGAAATTCTGTGCTAATTTGAAAAGCTTCGGCTTTATTTTAGTTGTAATGAGCGGACTGGATGACTTAAACATCAATATCCCGTCAATGTATAAAACCCTTGTGGAGATGACGTTGGTTATAATCGTAAAAACACACTCAAATTACATCAGCAATGGCATGGTTCGAAGAATGCTAATGAAAGCGATGTCTGTAAGCTCCACGTGTTCCAAAAACATTGTGAAAACACATTAAGTAAACCTTCTAAATAAACCATTTAACTTTCCCTGTTTATTTCTCGGCCAAACCTGTCGGTGCCTCTGTGTCAATTCGGTCCACTTAGGGTATCCAGTTGGAGCAGGGGGTTGAAGGCAAAGGTTAACATGCAGCTCTGCGGTCGGAGTAGGCTGCTACGAGGTCCTACATTCAGTCGATGACCCGGTTGCAGCGGGCGATTTCAGTCCAGATTTTGCTCTCAGCTTGGGAAAATGGGTCCTGTGCTAGCTGCAAGTGGAAGGCTGCTCTGGGCCGTCTGGAGTCAGTTTGCTGCAACAGCTGAGAAAACAAAACAAGGCTGTTATAGATGGATTCTTTCACTTCAGCGTCTGGTTACGCAGAAGTGAGACTGCAGACTTAGCTCTGATTTAGCCGGCAGTTCTCCAATGCCAGTCGGGTCCTCCGCTTGCAGAGGACGAGTTTCCCCCCTGTGTTGCTCCAGGAGCAACGGGCAAATGAGTTTCACAGAAAGCACATTTTATTCAGCTTGTGAGTCTTTGAGTCCCATGCGGCCAGAATTGGCTGACTGGTCCCCCACCACGGACCCTCTCCTTGAGAGTCCAAAGGCAAGAAGAAAAAATAAGTGAGGTGTAGCCCGCCTTCATAGCAGGGCACCCTGCTGTGAGAGGCTGTTTCTGCGTGGATGTGTGAAATTCCTTTGTTTACAACCCATTTTGGCTTCTCCTCATGTTATATGTTGTTCCCAATTGAATCAGATTTTGCCCATGGCTTGATGGCTGTGCCGATCCGTTGTGGTGAAGAGAGAGCTGAGCCAAAAGGCGAAGTTCTCGATTTACCGGTCGATCTACGTTCCTACCCTCATCTATGGTCACGAACTTTGGGTCGTGACCAAAAGAACGAGATCCCGGATACAAGCGGCCAAAATGAGTTTTCTCTGTAGTGTGTGTGAGCTCTCCCTTAGAGATAGGGTGAGGAGCTCAGTCATCCGGGGAGGACTCAGAGTAGAGCCGCTGCTCCTCCACGTCGAGAGGAGCCAGTTGAGGTTGCTCGGGCATCTGGTTAGGATGCCTCCTGGACGCCTCCCTGGTGAGGTGTTCCGGGCACGTCCCACCAGGAGGAGGCCCAGGGGAAGACCCAGGACACGCTGGAGGGACTATGTCTCCCGGCTGGCCTGGGAACGCCTTGGGGTTCCCTCGGAGGAGCTGGCCCAAGTGGCCAGGGAGAGGGACGTCTGGGCCTCCCTACTGAAGCTGCTACCCCCGCGACCCGACCCCGGATAAGCGGAAGAAGACGGACGGGCGTGATGACACAACAGCATAGAGCCACAGTGGATAGTCGTCTGCATTGTCGATGGCTTTGCAGCAATCCCTCATACTGAGCATGCATGAAGTGACAGTGGAGAGGAAAACTCCCCTTTTACAGGGAGGAAAACCTCCAGCAGAACCAGACTCGGTGTGAATGGTCATCTGCCTCGACCGACTGGGGGTTAGAGAAGACAGAGCACAGAGACACAGAAGCACGCATTGTTCCAGGAATCCTTTCCATGTTATAGGCTTATAGTGGATGATCTGTCTCCCCTGGATGATGTCACACCTAACAGAATGCCAGACCAGGTGTACCTCCTATAAAGAAAAAAAATATGACACAAGAACAAAAGGTTGAAATGACAACGAACAATGCAACTTGGAGAACTGTTGGTGAACTCAGTAGAGTGAGAAAAATATGTCCTCCAGTTGCCTAGGCCCTGATGTCCTCCAGTAGCCTAGGCCCTGATGTCCTCCAGTAGCCTAGGCCCTGATGTCCTCCAGTAGCCTAGGCCCTGATGTCCTCCAGTAGCCTAGGCCCTGATGTCCTCCAGTAGCCTAGGCCCTGATGTCCTCCAGTAGCCTAGGCCCTGATGTCCTCCAGTAGCCTAGGCCCTGATGTCCTCCAGTAGCCTAAGCCTATAGCAGCAAAACTATAGAGGTAGCTCAGGGTAACATGAGCCACTCTAACTATAAGCTTTGCCAAAAAGGAAAGTTTTAAGCCTAGTCTTAAAAGTAGACAGGGTGTCTGCCTCATGGACCAAAACTGGGAGTTGGTTCTACAGGAGAGGAGCCTGATAGCTAAAGGATCTGCCTCCCATTCTACTTTTAGAGTACTCTAGGAACCACCAGCAGACCTGCAGTCTGAGAGCGAAGTGCTCTGTTAGGAACATACGGGGTAATCAGAGCTCTGATATATGATGGAGCTTGATTAATTGTGCTGCAAACTAATGAGTTTGTAGAGGGCCGCACTTGGGCTGACGTGGTGACTTCCTCTCTGTCCGACGCGTGCTTCAATAAACTATGCTTCGACTTTACAGATACTGACACATACTGACCAGGCTAAACCCATTCGTTGTTGCCAACAATAAGCGACATTATAGCACGGTCAACAGAAATTACGACCTACACCCACGCACCCACTACCTCATACATACAAAACCAGCGCGCGGCGTTTGGCTCCCATTCATATCTTGGTGACAGTCACGCCCCTCCAGACACACCCATCACCCCCACACTAGACGATGAGCTCCCGTCACATCAATAATTACTAATTTCAATCATATGGCTCTTACATTCCGGCCCCTAATTATTACAAAGATAATTATTACTGTGTTAACACTGTAAGAGATAAGACTACGAAACACAATCATAAATTTCCTCAGCATCAAATTTATCTTAATCTATCATTTAGAATAAGCAATCAACTAGAGAAAGGAAAATCACTGATAAACAGAAAGGAGAGAAAAGTTTGTTAAATGCTCATGGCATCGCCGCCTCCTGGAGCAGACACAACTTGGTAATGGGTCTTTCCAGGAAGCTTGTCTTGGTCTTAATGCGAACTGTCCGCACAAGTCCTCCTTTATCTGGAACAACACTCACAACTCTACCCATTAACCAAGAGTTGCGTGGAGCAGAGTCGTCCACGATGAGGACGACATCCCCTGAAAAAAAGTTCCGTCTTGTTCTTTGCCACTTCTGCCGTTCTTGTAGTTGAGGCAAGTATTCCTTTAACCAACGCTTCCAGAAGAGATCCGCCATATATTGCACCTGTCTCCATCTTCGCCGAGCGTAGACATCATTCTCGGAAAACACTCCTGGTGGCAATAAAGGCATGGTCTTTAAAAGAAGAAGATGATTTGGAGTTAGTGCTTCCAGGTCGTGGGCATCAGTAGAGGCTTTGGTTATAGGTCGACTATTGATGATAGGCCTCAACTTCGCAGAAAACCGTCCGAAGACTTTCTTCATCAAGACTCTGTGTTCTCAAAACAGAATTTAACACTTTCCGAACAGACTTAATAAGACTTTCCCATACACCTCCATGGTGTGAGCCAGTAGGGGGATTGAAAGACCATTTTATTCCTTTCTGAAGGAGAGTATTATTGATTAGAGTTTGATTCCATCTTTCAATTTCTTTTCTTAACTCGCGTTCAGCTCCTACAAAGTTGGTTCCATTGTCAGAACGCAGCTCCAGCACTTGACCACGTCTAGCAATAAATCTTTGAGCCCATTGATGAAGGAATCAGTATCCAGTGATGACAACATCTCAAGGTGAACTGCTCTTATTGCCATGCAAGTAAAGATGACTCCATATCGTTTCAACAGGCTCCTTCCACGCTTAATTTCAAAGGGACCAAAACAATCCACACCAACACAAGTAAATGGGGGTTTGTCTGGACACACTCGTTCCTGTGGAAGGTCTGCCATCCTTTGACTTCCTGGTACAGCATGGAGTCTTCGACAAATCATGCATTTTGATAGTCTTTCTGATTGCAACGCTGGCACCTGGGATCCAATACTTTTGTCGCAGTTCAGCAAGCATATGATTACGTCCACCATGGCCTGTCTGATGATGTATATGGCTCAGTAAAATTTCTGAGATGTGAAGGTCTTTAGCCAATATGACTGGGTATTTAGCTTCAGCAGGCATAGCTGCTTTGCTTAGCCTTCCACCAACTCTTAGTAAACCACCTTCAAGAACAGGATCAAGCTTATAGAGCTGGCTTGTTTTCTTCACACCTTCATGTTTCTGTAAACTTGTCATTTCCTCTGGATATCGCTTTCTTTGACAATAGCAGATGATAGCACTCTCAGCCTTTCCAAACTCCTCCACTGATAAGGCTCCCAATGCAACATTTTTCTTGTACACATTCATTTCTTTCTTCAATCTTTCTTGAAATTTAACATCATCAAGCCTGAAGTTTGCAAGGTCCAACTTCAGTTGTGCTCTTTTTTGAGCAAGTTTGGACAGTAATTGTTTAAACCTGAGTAGCCACCCAACCATGTTTCAATTTATCCCAAGAGGAAAATGAATGAATGAAGTCCATAATCGGATCCACTTGTTCATTGGTGCATGTTGCATTAACAGAAACCAATGTCTTAACCTCTGGATCTTCTGGATCCTCCAGAGCAAAATGACGTATGTCCTCAGGATTTACAGGCCATTTCCATTCAGGGCCATGAAGAAACTTTGGTCCCGACACCCAGGTATTAGCCTTCAAAAGAGACTCCACACTTGTTCCTCTGGATGCCAGATCTGCTGGATTAATACTAGTAGCAACGTACCTCCACTGTGAAGGATTTGACAAATTGAGTATTTCTCCAACTCGATGGTCACAAAAGTCTTAAACCTCAATCTTTCATTTTTGATGTACTTCAGAACTGAAGTACTATCAGTCCAAAATACTGAGTCTTGTAGTTCCATCCTTAACTCCTTCTTCAACAGCTTATCCATACGGCTGGCCACCACTGCAGCAGTCAACTCCATGCGAGGGATGGTGATGGGTTTCAGTGGAGCTACCCGGGCTTTACCCATTACAAATGCACAATGCACTTGTCCATCAGCATTACACTGCAATAGGTAGCTCACTGTTCCATATCCATTCTCGCTTGCATCACTGAAATGATGTAGCTGCAAACTTGTGGCTTGTCCAAAATCCTGTGGTTTCAGACATCTGTTAACTCCAAACCGTTCAAGCCGATGAAGTCCTTCCAACCAGTTTTTCCACTTCTGGACCATATCATGTGGCAAAGGATCATCCCAGCCAACGTGTCTTCTGCTTAGATCTTGTAGAATCCCCTTTGCGACTAAGCAACTGGTGCCAGAAATCCAAGAGGATCATAGATGGAACTTATGATGGACAAGACTCCTCGTCTTGTCAGAGGTCTATCTTTGAGAATGATCTTGAATTTCAGCAGGTCTGATTGTACACACCACTGTATCCCAACACACGCTCCAAGGTGCAATATTATCCATATCCAGGTTCTTCACACTCAATGGATCTTTAATGCTGTGGTATAACAGTAAGAACACTGCGTCGGTTACTTATCCATTTGAGAAGTTTGAAATCCGCCTTTCTTGCACAAAGCACGGAGTTCTTGATATAATGAGACAGCTTCCTCGTCTGTGCTCCACAGAGACCAAACAGTCATCCACATAAAAGTGTGAAGCACCGCATCATGACAGTGAGTGTGAAACATCCGTTGATTGGGCATATGCACACCTTCTCAGTGCAAAACA
>NW_023397365.1:0-37328 GCF_011125445.2 Fundulus heteroclitus | reverse complement strand
ATTTAGGTAAGCCCAAAACCAATAGTTATGCTGTCAACAGAGTCTCCCACCTGAGCTGTGTATCTCTAAAGCGCTTCCAGATTTTCAAGGACCCCGTGGATGTTTCTTTGATTAAGACTCCCTCTTCAGACCTTTCAGTTTAGTTAAACAGTGATGATTTAATAGGTTTGTAATTGGGCCATATTCTTATACTTGGGCTGTACGAGATGTTCAAAGTTCGGGATATAGTTGTACAGAAATGAGAGAAATGAGAAAACATGAGAAAATGGTGGGGTAGGGTGCACATGGGAAATAAATATATGTTTACATATTTATATATTTATATATATATATATATATATATATATATATATATTTAAGCAGTATTTAATGAACACTCACAAAAGCTTCTTGGACTCTTAGCTTTTGTGATGTTTAATCATCAGATCTTAATGTAAAGTAGCAGCATCAACTTGCATTGATAACACACTGTAAGACAAACGTATCAATCTGTCAAACAGTAGCTGCATCAGACAAGTGTGGAGGACAACAATGTTGCACAGTTTAACATATCTAAAAACAGTGTAGAAAATGTGCCTTTTTGCAGTGTTTAAAAAAACAAGTGTGTGCAAAACAAAACAACAACTGCACCCATAGTTTGTTATTTAGTTTACTTCTGATCTCAGTGACATCTAGGCCGTCTTGAGCTTGAACAAGTTCACTGAAGTCAAGTTGGATGTGCAAAGTACAGCACACTAGTGATCATCACTGAGAGACGATCTGCATCTGGATTTATGAGACTTCATCACTGACAATGTTTGTTCCCAGACACGGGAGGATGCAAAGAGATCCGACGACCTCCGAGCGTACCTCCTCGGCTGTGGAATAATTTCCTCTTTTAGTGAGGAATAAAACTTGAAAGTGGGGCTGATTTGAAATGCGCTGACAGTAGATTATCAGACTGCAGATCAATGAGTTCAAGCTGGACATCACTGCGTGTGTTATCCACACTATAAGGGAGAAAAATCATGTGCATTTCACTCGCAACTCTTTTGAAGTCTTTGAATCTTCTTGAAAACTCGCCCATGCTGTGCTCCCAACATGGATGAATGTGGGAGGTGATAGCTGATAGTGTGACTTCCTGCAGTCTTTGGCATGTGAGCGAGAATATTGCCCTCTAATTGACTTGGGGAAAAAAAACTTCAACTCTCTCATGAACGCTGTCACCAGCAGTACAATGTGCAAAGAGGCCCCTGCCTTGCGGCTTGGTATTTAGTTAATTCATTGATCAAGCATTGATCTGCCTCGTTACTGTGCACCTTGAGAGACACATTTACAAACACATCCTTTTTTTTGTCTCAGGGTAAATTTGCTCTCCAGACTCAACCACAGTCTTTGATAAACTTCCCATCAGATAATGGCTCTCCATATCTTGCAATTTTGTGGAAATTTACAGAGCTGGTTCTGGCTGCTCTATACCTGGAAGAGTGAAGCTTTGTAAAAAAAAAAAAAAAAAAAAAAAAAAATCCTTGTAGTTTTCGCAGTCTAGCTTGCAAATCTTCTGACGCTTGTGCTAGTTCTGCATCGGTCAAATTCTTGAACTTCTCTCATATTGTCGCCTCAAACTGTGATCTTTAAACATCACATTATGTTGTGTCTACATGCTGAGCTCACAGCTTTACTGTCAATTTCAACAAAGAAATATTTAGAGGACCGCACCTTCTTCATTTATTGAAAGCTGTTGAATGCATTTTCTTTATTTTATTTTTTGCTGTTGAACCCATTTGCTAAGACAGAGGGGCGCACCGATGGCGTTATGATAGCAATGGTGGCCTTCAGAATAACAGCTGTATAATTCATGCACCTAAACCAGAGTAATAGGAGTTAGCTTTTACTCCAAACTGGCCAATTAAATGCACCGTGTCCATATTCACAAAGAATCCTAAGACTAGAAGTAGCTCTTAGTGACGTAGTTTTTGGGAAAAATCCTAGAATTTCCCGAATTCTAAGATTTTCTTTGAATTTTACCGGTAAGATAAAAATTATTCACAAAGCATTTTAGGCCTTAAAAGAGCTCCTAAAGTGGAAAAATGTTAAGAGTAGTTGACTTTTAGCGAGCCTAAGAGTGCCTTCAAGCAGGGAAGATGGTGGAAACAGAGAGAGCTGTTTAGCTGATCCACCTAAACAGTGGAGGACATGAGAATATAAACTTCTATAACAATCCTACAATTAGTAATTTATAGATGAGATTAACTTTATCATCTCCATAGGGGGAGATTAATTAGTTTCAGCAGACCAATGGGTTAAAGACATGACTCTAGTAATGTAATTTTATTCAGGACAAATAAATAATAGGAACAATATTGAACAATCATTAATATACAATGGAGAAACGTACAAAGAATATAGTACAGAGGGATTGATATATTATTTACAGAAACAATCTCAATACAATTTTTTTTAAGAAATGGAAAAAGTTGCAGAGAAATTTATACATAAACTAAGATAAAAGAGGTGAGAAAGTATTCTCTGTATTGTACCTGATGTCAATAGCCTGAATGGTCATCTAGAAGTTTGCTTTGCTCCTCTATGGCTTTTGATCATTGCACAGAGCGCTTCTCGTGTCTCAGGCTGGTGTGTAAAGCACCAAGACGCGCAGAGATGAAGATTCATTGGTTTGCGGTAGTGTAGTTCAACGTCTGTCTATTTGCGCCATGATCCGGGAACCAATTTACCTCCAAACACTCCTCCATTCTCCTCCCAGAGCAGTGCGGACATGTTGGTTGTTTTGCCAAATCCAACCGCTTTATACAAGCAGGCAATCGCAGTAAAATGCTGACAGGTGAGCACACAATAATATCAAATAGATCAAGTGGTAAAATGACCAGTATGGCGAGTAAACATAACAATAAGCAAATCAAAGTAATGAGTACATAAACAGCGTGAGTTTAAATAGTTTGATGCTGTGTGACATTTGTTTAATTTAGCTAAGTTTTATCATCATGTCACACATTTCTTAATCCAGTCTAATCGGTTAGTTTCTCTCCTTTGATAACTAGAAGCGCATTTGTGTTTTTTTTTCCCTTGGGCTATACAACCAATCACAGCTCTTAGAAGAGATCATCACACCTAGCAACGAAGTTAACCACACCTCCTCACTAAGATACAAATTCCTGTAATTTCCTTACTCAGTGTCGCTCTCAGCAACAATCTGAATCACTTTTAAGCTAAGACTCCTAGGTAGGATGTTTCAGGCCAAGATAGGAGCTCTCTGAGAGGACTCTGAGAATCTTTGTGAACACAGATCTGGTCTTCCCTGGTCAACCCTGAATTGAACTTTTTTCTGCTGTGTTCCTTGGTCTTCTTTAATGAAGCTGTTTGTTCATGAATATTGACTAACAAACCTCTGAGATCTTTACTGAGCAACTGGATTTATACTGAGACTAAATTACACACACAAGTGGACTTTTCTCAATAATTGACCTCCGAAGTCCATTGGTCGCACTGGATTGCAGTCAAAGTAAGGGGTGCTGACTGTATATACATGTCAAATGCTTTTAGACTTAAATTTGCAAAAAAATATGAAAACTATGTATTATTTTTCCTTCACTGCTCTCATAAAAAAAAATGTGTAACATGATCAAATGTTAAACAATTTAAAAGACATAAGTACTTTTCCAAGGTGCTGTATGACATAGATGCTTGTTTAGTGTGACAGACTAAAAAGCTCACCTTATCACTTATTCACTGTCTCTTCCCATTTCTCGCAACATTTGCAAAACAACAGAGTTGACTCGTTGTCGTTTCACTCCGCTTCAGTAATACAAGACTGAAACTTCCAGGGCGTCTTCACACTAAAGGTTTCAGCTCTCCTTCAGGCCCCCACCCCCGCACAGCTCCAAGGTCTAATGAGTGGAGGAACAGAAAAGAGAGCTACTGCTGACGTTTGCGGCTTAGCATTACCCTGAACCAGGCCCCATGCAGACCCACTTATCTGAAAATCACCAGTGTTCTGCAGACGGTAAGGCCAATTAGGTTGGAGCTAAACCAGTACCTCTCTGAAAAAAATCAGAGCGCAGGGTTGTCATCCGCTTTTCTGATTCCCCATCCAGAAAGAATACATGTTATTTTATTGACTTTATCTACTTATAGAGGATGATCTTGTTGGGCCACATTGTATTTTCCAGATATAGTTTTGTCCTCACTTGCCCGGCAGGGTCAAACGCCGCCGCCGCCGCTGCTGCACAAAGGAAACAGTGGCGTTTGCCGTGTCTTTGTGTTTGTCTGTCTGATGCTGAAAATCCATCAGTTCTCTCAGTCTGTTTGACTTTAGAAAAGTTTAGCACCCAGAAAAGCCTCGCGTCGGTTCTAGCTCTTTGATATTTTCCCAAGATATGAAGTCCATGGCACCAAGAGAAAGTCATTTTTATTAAAGTTCATGAGGAAATTGAAGTTCTTCCAGAGCCGTGGGCTCAAGCTGCTTCGGATCTACGATCCGTTTCAACGTTTCACTTTTTGCCTTTATTGTATCGTCATGACGGCGTTCCCTCAAACAAAGAAGACCACAGCACGGATCTCCACGACAGAGGTGGAGATAACGGCGACATGACATTATGTCAAGTAATTTATCGTTCAACTTGCTGAAAGGATCGGCAGTTTAAAGGGCTTCCTATTACGGTTCTACGGCCTTCCCATTCATCAAGATTATTTGCATGAAAGTGAGCCCGTCTGCACAGATAAATGGACTCTCAGGGAATGTTTGATGTTGGACCCATAACAATTTCTTGCAAGTGAAGAGATGGGTTTAAAATAACCCACACACCCTAAAAAAGAAAAGCTACCTCTGAGACAAAGAGGAGTAATCGGCTCAACGGCAAATGAACCATGCCTCGGCGTGTTTGGGCTCGCGTTTGTGCGTATGCACCTGCGTTCGAGCCTGTGTCTGTTCTCCTGTAGTGGTCAAGTCAAATTACACACTCCATCATCTGCTCTCCAGCCAGCAAGCTCATTTGGAAATGAAATTTGAAACAGCAATAAATATAGAATTATGTTGGAAAGAAGGGGAGAAGAGGGAGTGATTCTGAAATTATTTTGTCAGGGGTTGTTCCAGCTCACTATGGGCGTTTGGAAAGAGCCTGACGGACAGACGTAATGGCGGTGACTAACCACGAGCCAGTGTGTTTTTTTGTGCATTCAGGCCCCCCTTCGCTGAAAGCAGTATTTTCTCCACAGTTTGAAATCCCTTTTTTTTTTCCCCTGGATAATTATCCATTGTAGATGCCCATCCTCAGATAATGACTGCATTGCCACTGAGCTAGGAAATTAACAGGGAGCAAGAGTGCTGCAAGCACAATGGAGGGACTGCCCCCCCTGCTTCAGCACGCTACTAATTTTAAACAAGGAAAAGGGGGAAGCTGTTGTTGGTACTTCCCTCCTGCTTATAAGGAATAACATAATTTCATTTTGTGTGTAATACAATCTAAAAGGATAGAGAAAATGAAAAATAATGCATGAGAGGTCCAGAGTTTAAGTGAATGGCAACAGTGCCCCCTTGTGAAATAGATTAGCAAATTCTCTGCATGAATAAACACTGCAGCTCAAGATTTGCAGTGCCTCCGAGTTTCTCTTCACAGCAGGTAGCTGATTTGTGTAGTTCAGCTCTATAGTGTAATCACATATAGTCGCGTAAGCTGCGCTGAAAAGGATAAAGTGATCAGAAAAGATCAGCTCAAATGAAGGAAAAAAAAAAGAATAAAAATCAGTATAAAGTGAAATTGCGGCTGTTGCAGTATTTTTATGATCAGTGTTATAAGCATTGACATTTGTAAAAGCTCCTTGCAGCTTGGTTATAGGATAGCGGGGCAATTTTCCTGCAGCTCGGCCTCTTTGCAAACAAAACTCTTTTGAGTTACAGAAACATATCCTTCATATTTTAATTTATGTTTATGCTTTGATCTCAGGTACCACGGCAGTTTACCTGCTTAACACCACCGTTTTTTTTAAATGAAACTTAGCTAAGCCATTAAAGCGTCACGCCGAACAAACATCGTCTGGGGAGATGCTGTAAGAGACGAAAACATTTGAAAGAAAATCCGACTATCGGCGTACTCTCTTATTCTGTTCACGATGCCTGACTGCGCACCTCGACGCAATTTATGGCTCAGTTACACTCCATATAATCCCTATTAGCAGATGCTTAATACTTCTTAAAGCAGTTAACTGTTGTTAGCCCCTGAATGTTAACCACCAAGAGAGATGGATAACTTTATATGAGCAGTTTATGCTAAGGAAAGCATACCTGCAGGATGAAAGAAATGGTATCTTAATCAGAGAGTAATCTACACTCCAGGCATCTCCACTGAACTCACATCTCGAATACAGTGCAATGAGAACTTACACCATGTTCGTTGAGCTTTTAGGACTTAATGTGTTCGTGTGAACGTCTGGTTTCTGGAACATGGCTGGAACGTAGCGAGAAGCTCCTAACGCAGATGTACTGCGTGACGTTCATGTCCTACCATTAACCTTTCAGGCCTTCGGGTTTGGGGGGGGGGGGGGGGGGGGGGGATCGGGAGGTGTTCCGAGCAGGAGATGTGTGCGTAATTGGACCTCTGCTTTTATCTGAAGTCCCCTAATCCTTTTTCGTCTTTGAAGACGGGGCTTTGGCTCTGAAGCCGACACCTTCAGCTTTGAGGGTGCGTTGATGAATTAAAGCCTCATCAGGCTGTGGCTTTAAAGAGTTGAGCGGGGCTGCACTAAATCAATACTAATAACTTCTTCATGCATTTGCGCAAGACAGGGGCGCGGGCTTGGCGACGACAGAATACTACATCCACAACTTTTGACACTCATCTGGTGTCCCGGCCAGTCTGACAGCTTCATTGTCTTCATCCAACCTGACAGGCTGCTGCTGTGCACTCTGACCGCTTGATTTCAGACTCATTTATATTCTACCTTTGAAGGAGATCTTGGTGGGGCTAAACTGCCTTTGCTCAGACAGAAGCAGTGAGCATCTGTATGCGAATCTACTCACTGCTGCGGGGTTATTTCTGCAGTCCAGATGTAGGGTTGATGCTGTTGCAGAAGAGGTTAAGTAGTTTTAATCAGAATTTGGGTCAGAAACTGTAACCAAATATTTGAGGGTGTTAAAGAAAAGAATAAAAGGAGCCTCATAGCGCAACCAGGAATGTGGAATGCAATCTCTGAATGAATAAAATGTATCAGACGGGCGACAGAAGCTGAAGACCACACAGAGTGAAACTCCTACTGGCCACGGTCAGGAAAATGAGGCTGTAATATGCAGAGATTTACCAAAAACGGACGATAGCCGATTGGGAAAATGTTGCCTGGTTGGATGAGTCTCGGTTTCCGCTACAACATTTCATCAACAGTTCAGGCAGAATATTTTATGCTGTGTCCCTTACTACCATCTTATCATCATATAAACACTACAGCCTACCTGAGTGTTGTTACCGACCATGTCCATCCTTTTTTCTTGTCAAAGCAGTGTGTCAGCCAACCTTAGACATTATTAGGTTTCTGTCTTTATTTTTGTTTTATCTGATCACATTGCAGAACAAAATCATTCATTAAAAAAAATATTTGGGGCTGCACAATGCTTAGTGGCCGGAAGAGTTGTCCTGCTGCCAAAAGGTCCTGGGCTCAGTCATAAACAACCCTGGATAAAGTGTCGAACTCACAGCTCGAGCCTGTTGTGTTAAATTAACCCAGGAGTGGACTAACCCAGATCAGACTGTTTTATCGTTTCTTACATTTCTCATTTAATTCAAGATAAGATTATTTTATTGTCATTGCACAACCAAAACATGCACGAGATTCATGTGTGCCCCCAACAATACACACTCTTGTTTACACACAGAGTACAGCATATACCACTGTGTACCTTTACGGTCTCTGCAAAGAACATTTATGTTGTTGTTTTTTATCACCAACAACCATTAAAATAAACTCCACAGGAAGAAATGCTCAATCAGGTCAAAATGCAGGGAAATATCTGTCAGTTGTTTCATGCTGTATGCACCAGCTCCCAGTGGAGTGATGATGTACTGGGGCTCACAGGGCTGCCCTGCCCCTACTGTACCGGCAGCGTAACTCAAGGCCCCTGTGGTGCCTGACTCCCTGACTCGTGTCCCCTGCTACAGCGGCAGGGAATGAAACAGCCATACATCATAAGGCCAACTGTGTCCTCTGAGGCAGTGACGGACAAAGCCAACAGAATCAATAAAGTCTTAGCTCAAGCCCTACTTCTGTGCACTCAGACCTCTTTACCTTCTTTTCTTGTCAAATCCTGCCTTCTTTTTTTTTTTGCCTCCTCGCAAACCAAATCTTGTCTCTCCGCTTCTATAATTTTTCAGGTGGCATAATTTATTTGTGTTTTGACTATAACTAATGACAATATTATCGCTGTCTACCCTTTCGCTCAGTCCTCAACAAACATGCTGAAACACGGTGCCCCCTCTCCTTGACAGGAGAGGGGGGAAAAAAACAAGAGAAAACAGCACTTCAGAAAGAAAGAAAAGACCAAGGCCTGAAGATTACCGAAGGCCATTTGGCTTGTTAGTGCCCAGGCACCCACATCAGACAAATGCATACTTTGTTGTTTCACTGGGGCTGAGTGTTTCAAGTTGTGTAGGGGTGAAAGTTCCCCAAATTGACAATTTAAATGATGGAGGACCTTTGTAGCAGCCCACAAACCATTTTAGACAGCAGTGGAAATGCTGCTTGAGAGATATACAAGGAGCACAAGGGAGCAGTTTGCTGTAATTAAACAGGAGCGTCAACGTTGGCGCTGCTTGTTTACAACAAAGGAGAGTACCATTTTTTAGGCAAACATGTTTAGGTGTCATTGATCAATTTTAATTATTGTCAGCATGTGACTGGAGACTGGATTTTATCTCAGGAAATGATACTCCCCATATTTCCTAGAAATAGTTCTGAAGCTGCACACTGCCACACTCTTTCTTGTCTTGACACGTATGTTGGTTTAAAAAAAAGTGCCTCACATGGTAGTAAACATGAAGGAAGGAGACGGCCTTTTTGAAACTTCAGATACTAGTCTGAATGTGGCATTTCACAGTGTTTTTGTGTTCGGGTGAAAAGTGCCAAAAATCCGCGATCTGCTTCATCAGGATGGGGCACATTACTCTTGCAGTGACGGCACTGCCTTGTAAAAATAAAAAAAATAAAAAAAATAACAATCAGGGATATCAGTTCAAGTTTCTATACAGAGTGGCATGGATGGGTGGTTTGTTGTTCTCAAGCAGTCAAATAATTATTCGCAGAATGAATCAGAAAGTCTGAAGGAGTCTCATAGTTTTAGGAGCGCTGAGGTGAGGGAATTTTCATTGGTGCAGACAAAGAGTCTGCACAGTGTACCAGAAAATTAGCTAACACTATTACTTGGTAATTCCTGTGACAACTGAGTAATAGTTACATGCATTCTATAAAAAATATTCATGTTTAGTTGACAGTCCCTGGTCACTTTATTAGGTAAATTATTAATAGCAATTTGTTAGAAGCGTTCCCCCGCAATTTTGGTCCATATTGACACTACGCAGTTGCCGCAGATGTGTCGGCAGCTCATCCGTGACGGGAATCTTCCATTGCACCACTTTCCAAATTTCCTTTTTTTATTTGAGATATGCTGAGCGTGGAGAGTCATTCACCCATTGTCATGTTCAAGAAACCAGTTTGAGATGGTAAGAAGGTGGGCACACTCATAGAGGCAAAACGGTCGGCCATAAATACCCACCAGCCTGAATCCTAGATACGAGGCTGCATGGAACCTTGTTTCCATGTTATTTACACAAAATTCTTCTATTGAAAGCTGAATTCATTGGACAAGACTATATTTTTCAGAGCCATTAACGCCATCATTTGGTCTGTCTGGCCAAAATTGCATCCTCTCTGTCCTGCTTCCAACTGACAGCCGTGCCATCCATTCTGGTCTTATCTCACTGTAGCCCTTTTGCTACAAGGTTCAAGATTCAAAGATGGTTAGAGGTGGTAATTTAAGCTATTGCTTTCTTTCTTTCATATCAAATCACTCTCCCTTTTTTCCTCTAACTCCAGATAAAAAAATAAAAATAACATTTTCATCTATACAACTGCTGCTCAAAGCACATTTTCTTGTTCTCGGATCTTTCGCTGTGATGGTTTTCTTTGAAAGTCCCAGCAGAACTGCAATTTCTGAAACACTCACCCCAGTCCATTTGGGACAATAACCATACTGCTCGTTGCTTAAATCCTCTCTGATCTCTATTTTGATACTTGGTTTGAGATTTAGCAAGTCGTCTTCACTATGTCTAGAATAAATTTGGTTCGCTCTTATGTTTGTTTTTTTTAGCAAATTCGGTGTTGGATGTTAAAAGTTCTCGAGCTGAGATTACCTTTCAGGTTCCTTAGGGGTAGCTATTTCCCTCTAAGTAATGTATTTATTTTTTTCTGTCAGAAGATGGCCACTGCCAATTCAAGTGTAATAAAAAATCTGTGTTGGCTCTGGTGCTTTCTTGTACTGGTGTACCTGATAAAGTGGGCAGTAGGCGTATACAGTATGGCATCTCTGTGTATGTTACACTCACGCCAGGATTTTTTTTCAATATGTCCAAAAATACCTGACAGCCTGGATTAGCTAAGATTCAATGCCCCTTTTCTCTGTGATGTATTTATTTTTCTTTCAGATGAAGGCCACTGCCAATTCAAGTGTAAGAAGATACCTGAGCTGGCTGTGGTGCTTTTGAAGCACTGTTGTTTGTCCTTCTTATTGTAAAGCGTTGCCATCTCATAGATTGGACTTAAGAAGCCCCTGGAGTATAGACTTTGGCAGGCATCACACAGAGAGCTGGGCAGCTGTCATTTTGAACCAATTAGCCGCATTTTCATAGAACGATGAGTCATACCTGGATGAGAGGCTTTAACGAGAGATAGAATAATATAGAGGATTCTGTAGAGAAGATGATGTTGTGCAGAAAAATGTTTCTTCAAGAACTGCATAAAGATCTGCTAAAATACTTTCAAAATAAAATTGAGAACCTGCAAATGAGTCTTAGTTAGACTTTTGAAACAGGAGAAGAGTGTGGCTGGGCCTCTTAATTGTAAATCTTTATAGTGATGAACAGTGACTGTGTTTGAAAACTATGTGTATTCAAAGCCAGGTGTATGCTCTGACATGAAATCATACAAAAGAGGGCATTATGTTAGGTTCTTTGGCTCATTGTTGTAAGATCTTACCATCACAGTTCATGTAGTAAACATTTTATAATTAAAAGAGTTAAAGAGCTTGTTTCCAAATGACAACAGTTCTATTTTGATCTCAATTTAAAAAGTTAAAATCTATCTATACCTTAATGACTTTAATGTGTCTTAAAAGAGATGTTGGAGAGACATATGTTATGTAGTTTAGACGTAAATTCAAACTGGGAGACTCCCCCGGACCGCACCTGCATGTCTTGTAATGTACCCGTGCCCCAGCCAATCTGCATCCAGTCCTCATCCCATCATCCCATAAGACTGTGCTTATATGGCTCTCCGTCCATGGAGTCTCCTGCTCTTCAGCTGAACTTTCACCCTCCTCCACCCTATCTCCTCCACTGGATTTTCACGTACACAGGACAGGTATATGCTGTTGTATTCTGTTTTATTTCTGGTCCGCTTCTCTTACTTGCCTCCATGGTTGGAGGCTGCTGCTCTTGCCACCATAAAAAAAAAGAAATGCTTCTTTCTGTTTTGGGAACCCTGGGAACTCTCATATGATTGGCTCTGGAAGCAGGAAGTAAACCAAAGTAGTTCCGCACCGTACCTCTAATTCTGAAAGGAGAAAAACATGACAAAGGCATTGTTGATGGAGAGAACCGATTGTTTATATGGAATGTTACTTTTATTCTGGGTGACAAGTGAGAATGATTTTAGTTAATGTTACAGTAAATTGTTTACTTATGCTCCTTTAATTTCTTCCATACAAAATCCTTTATCCATACCTTTATGGGTCCTGCTTTGTGCACAGTCATGTTGGAACTGGAATAAGAATCCACAAACCTGCTTCCGCAAAGCTAGGAGCAGTAAATAATCTAAAATGTCTGAGCATGCCAAAGCATTAAGAGTATTCACTGGAACCAAGGAGCTGAGGAAACTCTCAAAGAACAGCCCTGGATCATAATCCCCTTTGCACCAAACTTTACGCTTGACACAGCCCAGTCAAGCAAGTGCCATTCTCCAGGCAACTTCCAAAACCAGACTCATCCATTAGACTGCCAAATGGAGAGCCGTGACTCTTTACTTCAGAGAATACCTCTCTAGTTCTTTTTTTGTTCTTCCTAATTGTCTTTGGAGTAGTTGTAAGGAACAACCTCAAACACAAAGATGGTTTGGCCACTGGCACAACTTCCATCATCAAGCGGCCCCTGTAATGTTTAAAATGCTCTGTGAAGCACAAGTAGAAACAGGAAGAGACAGAGCCTCAATTTGTCCCTGCGCTGTAGGTCAGGCAGCCGCTTCATCACCTTGATATTAGGAAATGGTACCGCGACTGTCACCCGAGGATCATGACTCAAACCGCAGGTGCTGCCTACCTTCGTTTTGCACTCCAACCCTCTTTCACGTACCGGCTGCACCTGGACATAGGTCATCTCTGTGTCCCCCGCTCTAATGGCACAAACAAACTTAGCAGTTTCAGTCAGAGAACAGTTGTGTGTGTTCGCTAGTCAAAGTCATAATTAGAACAGGTTAAATAAATAACATTTGCAGGCTGGTAAACATTTGCACTGTTTAGTTACTTGTTTTGAATTTTTGTTACTTCCACCTCTGTCTGCTGCTGCAACAACACACAGGTCTTGTGGCTTGAGATGAGTGAGCCTAATTGAAATAAAGACACTGCTGCAGAACCTCCACTGCTAAAACGAAGGTCCGGCCCATATCTAAACATGTCACACATGCTGTAGCCTAGAATATGAACTCTCTGAACCAACCAGCAAGTATGGAAAAGTAAAAGTGCCACAGTTCAATAAATTAAACAGTTTTAAAAAATGATGTTTCTTTGAGTAAATTGTATTAAAACCGGAGATGCATGCATCAAATTTATTGTAGATTTATCTAGCTTTATCTGAAATAAATAAACAGATAAATGTAAAAATATTTTTGTATTTAAATTAATAAAATATTTTATGATTGACTTCAACATGAAAGGCAACAAAGTTTGTTTGTTTTTTAATAAAAAGTTTAATATATAGAGTCTCCAGTTTAATTTTCACACAGTAATATATTGAGGGCTTTAAAATATACCAAAAATTTATTTATCTATTTGATAAATATATTTCCAATATATTTCAAATGATCGCATACAACAACGTGTTTATTTAACTTGTCTATTTTTGGGATTTGTGTCACTGTTGGCTTTCTAAAGGCAGGAATATCTTCGAGAACCTGTTCTAAGGAGACATCAGTTGAAAATATGGATCAGATAGTAGGGAGAAGAAGAGAGTAACGGATATAATAGAAAGAAAAAGAAGACAGAATGCAGCATTGATTATGTCCTTAAATAGTAAATATTAATTTATTTTCCACTAGTCATATAATACCATGGGTGGGTTGGGGGCTGTTCATGTTAAGACCACATGAAGTTTGGAGCTCTGTAGCTATTGACCCTGCATAAAGCAGTCGACCTCTGCCCACTCAACACCTACAGTTGCCTGTAGAAGATTTAGCAAAGAGAAAACTTTACAGCTGAATTTATTGCAGGATGTTATAAACTTGTGGCCATGGAAGGGATTGGAACACCCAAATCAGATGCCGTGGATGCCTCTGCAAATGCTTTTGTCAACTTTATATATATTTGGAGTAAAAAAAAAAAATTACAGATTTTTTATTATTATTATTTTAAAGTGATGAAATTTAAAGGTCAATGTGCACATTCTTGCCAAGAAGTTCTCGAGACACTGACAAATATTGGAAGAAAAACTGCACCAGTCAAAAGTCTGGACACGCCGACCTTTTACAGATGACCAGGTAAGGGTTTTTGCATACTAAATTTCTCAGCTTTAACTGAAACCTATACATTTCATCTCTAAAAGATGGCTAAATGCAAGTTCACATCTGTTCAAATGTTATTTTGCTTATGTTTTTAGTCTCTAAGCCCCTTTGGCTGTGTTTTTAATGGTATGCTATTCTAAATCTACTTAAGTAGAATGTTTTGGATAGTTTCACTGCCAACATATTATTCAGTAAAAAAAAAGGCTGTGTGGGTGCCAATTTGTGAGTTCTGCTTTGAGTCAGAACTGTTCCCATTTAGGGTCTGTACAAATGCTGTGTTCCCCTGAGAATTACTTAAGTCAAAATACTTGACAGCTCTTTTCTGTAGGCATTTTCTTCTGAGCACCACTCCATCCTGATTATAGGAGATTGTGAAAGCAAATTGTAATCATTTCTAGTTGGCAACCTCTCAGACCCATCTGTATATTTTCCAGCTTTAATCTGATTTTGAGTATTAGCAATCATCCTCAAGTGAATTCCTGCAGAGAAATATTAAAGTCACTGTTTTCAAATTTTTGCAGTACAGAAACTGGTATATTTGTTTATAAATGCAAGTGTGTCTGATGAAGCACTAAAATGCAAACCTCAATGTGAATAAATGGTGTGAAGATGAACCTAACGTAATATGGATTGTGTTTATGCAGTGATCAAAACGACTATAAGATTCATTTCACAAACCTTTACCTAACTTCTGAGACTATAATTTGCATCCAGCATTAAACTGTGAAAAACTATTTTGAATATGATAAAAACAAAATCCCAGGGAGACTCTTCTCTTTGCGGTTTGATCAATATGTAAGAGTCTGCTATCATGACTTGACAAGTCTTTATTAAATATGGATTTTTTTTTGTTGGAAAGTTTATTTAGCTGCCAACATCTGCCAAGCGGTACTTTGTGGAAATACTAAGCAAGCTTACGTAAAGAATATGGATTTTAAAATCAGCAGCGTGCACACACGTGCTTGACATTCTCTATGCCTGATCAAAAACATTCTCAAATTTAGTTCCATTCTGTCTGAGTGTTAAATTTGGAGCGTAAAACTAATAAAATAAAATAAAATACTTATCTATATGTGTAACTGCACATGCTTAGACCTTGACTATGTTCTGCCTGGAGCCATGGTGCAAACAAGGATCAATGTATCTCCAGCATGATCAACAGCGTTGCTACTGGTGCTTTCATTCCACAAAGTATTGATTTGCATCCCTGAGTTTATATCTGTGAGTGCGTTTCTGGTGGTGACTAAAGATGAGCCGTAAAATAATGACAGGCCGGGCAAAGAAATCATGTTCTGGATGAGCAAAGTTGACATAAAAATTCAATTGTTTTTTTGCAGCCCACTGTGACAGCCTGAGCCTAGACAACACAAAACTTGCATGAGTTATAACTGCAGTTCATTTACTTGGCAGTAAACACAAACATCTCTCAACAATCTCTGAATTTCAATTTTTAGTGGCATACAGGCACAGTAATTACATTGCACTCCCCATTTATTGGCCTCTCTGGTAAGGATGTATATGAGGAATAACATCATAATTTATTGTGAGAGCACAACTTCCCGTTTAACAATTTTGAAAACATCCAAGCTTTAAATTAAGTATATTTAATCAGTGTGGAGATTCAAAGTTATTCCTGTTAATTCAGTTTCTATTTTCAACTGTCCTATTAGCACTAGTGATGCACCGATACCGATTCCAGTATCGGACGGGCCCCGATCCAGCACTAAAATGGTGGTATAGGTATCGGCGAGTACCTACAAATAGGGCACCGATACCATTTTGTTGTTTGTATGGCACTTGAACGCAGCCTTCTCGCTCCCGACTAGTATTATACATGGTATATAAGTTCATGAAAGTTGCACTATTTTGGCATTTGAGAGCCAAAGCTCAGGGTTTAAAAGAGATAATTCAATTGTTAATGTAATTTTACTGTCCTACTGTTGCACTACTATTAAACATGTTATAATTTCACGAATGTTGCACTATTTTGACCTTTGAGAGCCAAAAGTTTATTCAACCATTGTCACCCATTCCAGGGAGGCAATAAAAAGTTGTACTACCCTAAGTAGTATGCAGTTCTTCATATATACACACACACCCATTTTAAACAGATGGTATCGGTTTGGGCCAATACTGCACAGCCAGGTATCGGGTATTGGTATCGGGGCCAATAAATGGCATCGGCGCAACACTGATTAGCACTACTAATAATTCCTACAAAAATATAAGTAAATCATTTTGCCATTTATAGTTAACTTTTTTTAAAGTAGTCATGGTGTCCAGGATCTTTTTCACTCAGCAACTGATGGTCTGTTTTCCGTGCCTTTCAATATTATTTCACGCAGGGGTCAAACGTCCTGCACTTCAAAATGGGAAAGACAAGAGCACCTGTTATTCGAGTACAAAATTTGTGTGCTGATCCTTGTAAGCGGGGAAATGAAAATAAAGGAAATAAACCTCCCCTTATATTCAGAATTAGAGACGAAACGATCATAGGTTTTTACCGCTTTAAATTCTCCCACCTTGAGCGAAACTGTTTTATACTGTCGTCACTTTGTCCTTTAGCTGAACAATGATCCTAATAATACGGCCAAATAAACAGAGAAATTATTCACTAGACACTAAAAAAATATTTGCCCACGATTCTCTCAGTCCCCAAGCCTATATCTTACAGAAACTGTGGATTAAGGTGAAGAGAAGAGAGCGCAAGAGAGAAGACGGGACTGAAGATGATCGAGGGAGAGGGGAATGGTTATAGATTTGTCACCGTCTGTTCTCCTCCTTCCTTGTGAAACATTACGGAAAAAGACTGAATCCTGCTGACAAAAGAAAAAAATATTAGGATTGGTCCCATTAAGTCTGGCACTGATAATTTTGTGGGGGGGAAAAACTTTGTAATGTGGAATAAATCTACTCAAATAAAAGGTTGGATTTTTCTTTCCTTTTTTTTTTGTATTATTTGGGGTGAGATCAAAGCAACAGCAATCAAACAGACATATAAAACACCCAGTCCGTGCTCCTATGTGAAAGAAAACACCAAGCAGCTCTACACACAAATCCCCTTGTTTTGTTGTGATCTCACCCTGTAAAAAGGTTTCACTGCACTAAACTGCAACATAAAAGAGGTAAATAATGCGACATAGTATTGATATGACATAATTTAAATGTTCTTTGGCCTCACCTGAAATTACAGGCTTGTATCAAGCTCGGAAACACCTCTAAACACAGGCACAAACAACTGACTGTGTGCCAGGCTGCTGATTACATATCATTATCCAGTCTAAAGGGCAGGATATCGTTTCAAGGCAAATTGGCACACCAGGAACACCAAAGAAAGTCTTTATATCTCAAGAAAACATGCCCGGATGGTAATGAGCAATAGTGTATTTTTACTCACAGCCAGCAACGAAACTTCAAACCTTATTTTCTTATATTTATTCAGGGAGATGGGAACTTTTGATGTTTCAAATTTTGATGCAGCACTTGTTGAGACTTTTGGGGCAAAAGATTAAAAATGAGGAACAAGGCTAGACTGCAAAAGAGGTCTGAGAGTAGAGGGATGGAAATAACAAGCGCGAGAAAGACACGCAGGCAGGCACGCGGGAACATAATAGATACAGACAGATAAAACAAGAGCCGAGGCAGAGAAATAGCAGGATGCGCTCAAGAGTCAAAATGGGTATTCTGCAGAGACTTCTCTCTGAGGGTTATAACCTCAACACTACCAGGATAACGCTTTGGTGAACTTTTCTGACGCACAAATAAAACAAAGCCACAGCGGACCTGTAAAGCAACAAAAGAGGAGTTATGTGTAAACTAAATGCGTCAATTACTTGTAAACCCAGCTGCAACATTCTGAAAGCTTTACCGGCGCAGACATGCACTCACACAGTGTTTCACCAGTTTTCCCCCCCTTCTAATGTAATGTTCTGTTTTGGTTTTTGATTATGTTGCCTCTCTCATGCCTTTGGGTTCATTTCCTTTGTAGTTTCTGTCTTATTTTAGGGGTTAGTCTGTAGTGCCTTAAGTAATCCGGTCCTTGTATTAGTTCTTATTCTGTGTTTAGAGTTTTCTCTTGTTCTTAGTTTTATCACCTGTCAGTTTCATTATTGTTTCCACCTGTCTGTCGTTGATTAGTCCCTCCTTGTTTATCTATCTGCACGCCTATTTATTCCTGCCTTGGTTCTCTGCACTCTGCGAGAACGTCTTTATTCATTCCTCACGTTGAAGTGACCGGTAAGAGCTTTCCAAGTCTCTGTTATATTTTTGATGCCCTGTCTGTTTTGGCTCGACCTGTTTTTCTGTTTTTGGAGTCCTGCACCTGTTAACCCCAGATTGTGTTTTTGTTTTTCCCCAAAGTCTGTTATTAAACCTTTTTCTTTGAGCGCAGCTCCGAGTCTGGCTGAATAACGGGTTCACTCTAAACAAATCATTACAGTACGTTCTCGCCAAAAGATACCATGAACCCTTCACCGACTCGTCCCTTTTGTTCCGAAAGAGCTACGCTCGGCGAAGCCGGTCCCTTGCCCAGTTTTCCGGCTCACGCCATTCACTCACCGGGTCTTTTCCTGGAGGCGGAGGAGGGATCGATGCCGGAATCTTCTTTTGAGGGAACCCGGCTAGCGATCTGTCCTCCCGGTGTCGGTCCCAGGCGTCACCTCCTCGTCAGCGGCACTTTCCCGCAGCGATGCCGGCCAGACCCTCCCTTTTTTCTGGAAGTCGAAGCAGAGGTGGTGCGGGATCTCCGCCCGGACCTTTTTTCCGAGCCGACTCCATCCCCCTCCCCAGACGAACAGGCACAGGAGTCGCCGCGCGCTCCGACGGTTCCGCTCCGTCAGGAGGAATCAGCATCCCCGTCGGGTCCGCCGTCTCGCCGCCGTAGGAGGAGGCGTTTACCTGCTGTTCTGCCTTCCACTGTTGCCGCGCAGCGGGTCGAGGAGCCAGTTCGGCCATTGGCTGCGACCGAACCTCAACCACAGACCACTTCCTGTTCGTCAGACCCCGCTCCTTCTCCTCCCGCATTGGAGTTGCCCACAGCTCCCCCTGGTGGTGTTAATGACCCTGAGCATGAGGTCCTGGAAAGTAAAATAAGAACGTTTGCCCCCATCATTAAGCGCCTCAGGGAGGCTTTATTTCTGCATTATTCAGAGGAGTTGGAGAAAAAATTAAAGGAGGTTGAGGGACATTACAGGTCAGCCCTCCGGTCATTTTACAGCCGACCAAAGTCTGTCCCCGAGGGTCTGGAAGACGCCTCGGCCCCTGAGTCTGTCCCCGAGGGTCTGGAAGACGCCTCGGCCCCTGACTCTGTCCCCGAGGGTCTGGAGGACGCCTCGGCCCCTGAGTCTGTCCCCGAGGGTCTGGAGGACGCCTCGGCCCCTGAGTCTGTCCCCGAGGGTCTGGAAGACGCCTCGGCCCCTGATTCAGCCCCCGAGGGTCCGGCGGACGTCTCGGTCCCTGAACCTGTTCCCCAGGGCCAGGACGGGGCTCTGGAGGATCTGCCTCTGCCCAAGTCTCCAGAGGGGGTTCTGGAGGACCCGCCTCCGCTCAAGTCTCGTGACGCGTCGACCCAGGAGGGTCTGTCGCTGACGTCCGACGTAGGAACCCAGGGGGGTCCGTCGCAGACGTCCGACGTAGGAACCCAGGGGGGTCCGTCGCAGACGTTCGACGTGGGAACCCAGGGGGGTCCGTCGCAGACGTCCGACGTGGGAACCCAGAGGGGTCCGTCGCAGACGTCCGACGTGGGAACCCAGGGGGGTCCGTGTCAGACGTCCGACGTGGGAACCCAGGGGGGTCCGTGTCGGACGTCCGACGTGGGAACCCAGGGGGGTCCGTTGCAGACGTCCGACGTGGGGACCCAGGGGGATCCTTCGTTCCTCGGGCACCCAGGGCCGCCGAAGAGGAAGCAGCAACTGTGGCCTCCTGAAGACTTAGAGCCTCATAGTGTTGTGTTTAAGCCAAGACTCTTTATTACCCTCATGGACAGCCAAATCTGGGAGAGACTTTATTGGATGTCCCTTTCTGAGACCCTCCAGGAGCTGATCCTGAGACTCCTGGTGGCTAAGGGTCTGACTTTGGCCCCTGAAGCCTGTAGCCCGGGGCCTCCTGAAACCTGCAGCCCGGGGCCTCCTGAAACCTGCAGCCCGGGGTCTCCTGAAACCTGCAGCCCGGGGTCTCCTGAAGCCTTTAGCCCAGTGGCCTCTTTAGCAGCCTGTAGCCAGGCTCCCACTTTAGCAGCCTGTAGCCAGGCTCCCACTTTAGCAGCCTGTAGCCAGGCTCCCACTTTAGCAGCCTGTAGCCAGGCTCCCACTTTAGCAGCCTGTAGCCAGGCTCCCACTTTAGCAGCCTGTAGCCAGGCTCCCACCTTAGTAGCCTTTAGCCAGGCTCCCACTTTAGCAGCCTGTAGCCAGGCTCCCACTTTAGCAGCCTGTAGCCAGGGTCCCACCTTAGTAGCCTGTAGCCAGGCTCCCACCTTAGTAGCCTGTAGCCAGGCCCCCACTTTAGCAGCCTGTAGCCAGGCCCCCACTTTAGCAGCCTGTAGCCAGGCTCCCACGTTAGCTGCCTGTAGCCAGGCTCCCCCTTCAGTCGCCTGTAGCCAGGCATTCCCTTCAGTCGCCTGTAGCCAGGCTTCCCCTTCAGTCGCCTGTAGCCAGGCTTCCCCTTCAGTCGCCTGTAGCCAGGCTTCCCCTTCAGTCGCCTGTAGCCAGGCTTCCCCTTCAGTCGCCTGTAGCCAGGCTTCCCCTTCAGTCGCCTGTAGCCAGGCTTCCCCTTCAGTCGCCTGTAGCCAGGCTCCTTCGTTAGTCGCCTGTAGCCAGGCATTCCCTTCAGTCGCCTGTAGCCAGGCTTCCCCTTCAGTCGCCTGTAGCCAGGCTTCCCCTTCAGTCGCCTGTAGCCAGGCTTCCCCTTCAGTCGCCTGTAGCCAGGCTTCCCCTTCAGTCGCCTGTAGCCAGGCTCCTTCGTTAGTCGCCTGTAGCCAGGCTCCTTCGTTAGTCGCCTGTAGCCAGGCTCTTTCCTCCGTCGCCTGTAGCCAGGCTCTTTCCTCCGTCGCCTGTAGCCAGGCTCTTTCCTCCGTCGCCTGTAGTCAGGCTCCTTCGTCTGTCGCCTGTAGTCAGGCTTCCCCTTCGGTCGCCTGTAGTCAGGCTCCCCCTTCGGTCGCCTGTAGTCAGGCTCCCCCTTCGGTCGCCTGTAACCAGGCTCCTTCGTCAGTCGCCTGTAACCAGGCTCCTTCGTCAGTCGCCTGTAGCCAGGCTCCTTCGTCAGTCGCCTGTAGCCAGGCTCCTTCGTCCGTCGCCTGTAGCCAGGCTCCTTTTTCAGTCGCCTGTAGCCAGGCTCCTTTTTCAGTCGCCTGTAGCCAGGCTCCTGCACCGGGAACCAGTGACCAGGCGTCGCCGCCTGTAGCCGTCAACCAGGCGCCGCCGCCTGTAGTCGTCAACCAGGCGCCGCCGCCTGTAGCCGTCAACCAGGCGCCGCCGCCTTTAGCCTGTAGTCCGGTGCCGCCACCTTTAGCCTGTAGTCCGGTGCCGCCACCTTTAGCCTGTAGTCCGGTGCCGCCGCCTTTAGCCTGTAGTCCGGCGCCGCCACCTTTAGCCTGTAGTCCGGCGCCCTCCGTACCCTTTAGTCTGGCGCCTTCCGTACCCTTTAGTCTGGCGCCTACTGTTCCCTGTAGTTCGGCGCCAGGTTTTATTTTCTCTCTCTCCAGGTCGCGGCGATGGGCTCGGAGGTTCCTGCTCCGCCGACGGCCTCTGAGGTTCCTGCTCCGCCGACGGCCTCTGAGGTTCCTGCTCCGCCGACGGCCTCTGAGGTTCCTGCTCCGCCGATGGCCTCCGAGGTTCCTACTCCGCCGACGGCCTCCGAGGTCCCTGCTCTGCCGACGGCCTCCGAGGTTCCTACTCCGCCGACGGCCTCCGAGGTTCCTGCTCCGCCGACGGTCTCCGAGGAACCTGTCACGCCGGGGCCGCCCGCCGGAGAACCTGTCACGCCGGGGCCGCCCGCCGGAGAACCTGTCACGCCGGGGCCGCCCGCCGGAGAACCTGTCACGCCGGGGCCGCCCGCCGGAGAACCTGTCACGCCGGGGCCGCCCGCCGGAGAACTGTCACGCCGGGGCCGCCCGCCGAGAACCTGTCACGCCGGGGCCGCCCGCCGGAGAAACCTGTCACGCCGGGGCGGCCCGCCGGAGAACCTGTCACGCCGGGGCCGCCCGCCGGAGAAACCTGTCACGCCGGGGCCGCCCGCCGGAGAACCTGTCACGCCGGGGCCGCCCGCCGGAGAACCTGTCACGCCGGGGCCGCCCGCCGGAGAACCTGTCACGCCGGGGCCGCCCGCCGGAGAACCTGTCACGCCGGGGCCGCCCGCCGGAGAACCTGTCACGCCGGGGCCGCCCGCCGGAGAACCTGTCACGCCGGGGCCGCCCGCCGGAGAACCTGTCACGCCGGGGCCGCCCGCCGGAGAACCTGTCACGCCGGGGCCGCCCGCCGGAGAACCTGTCACGCCGGGGCCGCCCGCCGGAGAACCTGTCACGCCGGGGCCGCCCGCCGGAGAACCTGTCACGCCGGGGCCGCCCGCCGGAGAACCTGTCACGCCGGGGCCGCCCGCCGGAGAACCTGTCACGCCGGGGCCGCCCGCCGGGACGTCCACCAGACTCTTTTTCTTTCTTAGAGACTGTTAGTTTGGACTCTCCCAATGTGGGTAGTTTTCTGTTTCAGACCCTGACCCTCCGTCCTGGAACCCCCTCCTCCCGCCCGGGTTTATTTATTTATTTTGTTCTGTCTTGGACTTTGGTACACATGGAGGGCGTCTAGTATCCGCCCTTGAGGGGGGGGCTCTGTAATGTTCTGTTTTGGTTTTTGATTATGTTGCCTCTCTCATGCCTTTGGGTTCATTTCCTTTGTAGTTTCTGTCTTATTTTAGGGGTTAGTCTGTAGTGCCTTAAGTAATCCGGTCCTTGTATTAGTTCTTATTCTGTGTTTAGAGTTTTCTCTTGTTCTTAGTTTTATCACCTGTCAGTTTCATTATTGTTTCCACCTGTCTGTCGTTGATTAGCCCCTCCTTGTTTATCTATCTGCACGCCTATTTATTCCTGCCTTGGTTCTCTGCACTCTGCGAGAACGTCTTTATTCATTCCTCACGTTGAAGTGACCGGTAAGAGCTTTCCAAGTCTCTGTTATATTTTTGATGCCCTGTCTGTTTTGGCTCGACCTGTTTTTCTGTTTTTGGAGTCCTGCACCTGTTAACCCCAGATTGTGTTTTTGTTTTTCCCCAAAGTCTGTTATTAAACCTTTTTCTTTGAGCGCAGCTCCGAGTCTGGCTGAATAACGGGTTCACTCTAAACAAATCATTACATCTAAGTTGATTTTTGCATTTGTTATTTACGGTCACAAACCTCAATGTCTTTTTTTTTCAGGTCTCACGTTTAAAAAAGGTAAAACTAAGCAGAATGAGTTGTTATATATGTTTTACTTTATACTGGCGACCTGTACAGGGTGTACCCCGCCTCTCGCTCATTGACAGCTGGTGATAGGCACCAGCACCCCTCGTGTCCCCACAAGGGATAAACGTGTTAGAAGATGGATGGATAAGTTTGGCTTTTGTTTTGTTTTTTCAAATACAACTCTGAGAACTCCTGCAGGGATTTGTAATCAACCCCCTGAGTCAATGCTTTGTTGTACCGAAATTGTTTAAAACTAGCTCAAGTTTAGTCTCTAATGCCAGAGCAGACTAATAATATGATATGCAAACCAGACCAGTGTTAAAAGGTGTATTAATAAGTCGTTCAAAAGCTTCGGGGCAGGCAGGTCGACTCTCTGCAGGTTTAAGCAGGAGCCCAGTGAGGCGGAGAGCAGGTTGCTCACCGCAGGAGGTGATCGGCGGGATGACGGATGTGAGTAGATCACCAGAGGCTTGGATCAGTTCTGTAGGACGGGCTTGGGTCATGAGCAGGAGGACAGAGACAGGCAGACAGATCCAAAGGGCGAGGCGAGGCTTTTAGTCATGAGATCAGTCCAGGTCGTGTCCAGAATACAGACGGATCAAATGAAGAGCATTTGCATTAATCTTGAGGTTTTGCAAGAGAATTCTCTAAAGGGTTTAGGTCTGGACATTGGCTGGGCCATGAAATCATGAAGATACTTTGATTTACACCATTCCTACTTCTGCCCCAGTCTCCAGACTGCCCTGTATTCAACTTTATCTATTGTTGCATCAACTCTGGCCCGCTTACCTCCCCCTTTAGCTATTCTGCCACCTCCATATTTTCCCATCAGGATGGTGTGTTCAGAGTGATATGCATTAATTCTACCACAAACAGCACAAACCTTTAATGGTCTAATCGGACCAGAGCACCTGCTTCCACAAGTTTGATGTCTTCCCTTCACAGGTTGTGGCAAACTACAAACAGGCGTTCTTTCAACAGTGGCTGTCTTACGGCAAATTTTCCGTGAAAGTCAAATTTGTGGATTGCACAGCTAATAGTTGTCCTGTTGACAAATCCTGCCAGCTGAGTGCTGTATCTCCAGAGCTACCATGTGCTTCATTGAATAATGATGCACATGGTACAAAAAGCGTCAGTTTAGATGGATAATCCTGCCCCGGTAGGTGTGCATTGTAGCATATTATTGTCCTTGTCAGATGATGGAATAAACAGTTCTCTGTACGATTTTCAAAGTTAGAGATATTGTTTTATAGCTTTAATCTGTTTAAACATTCTCCATAGCTATATCCCTACCCTGTCTGGTGTGCTGATTGGTCTTCATGATGCTGTTTTTCACTATTGTTCTAACAACCTGCTGAGGTCCTCACGAAACATCTGGATTTATACTGAGAATCATCTATTACACACAAGAGGAGTCAGTATTGCAATTTGATGACATCGCATGGCTTTTTTAGTAAAGGGTAAAAAAAATACAACCCACACTTCAAATATACCCGTGTAAAATATTTTGAAAATAATGTTTTATTTCTACTTCACAATTTTGTACCACTTTGACAAAAAAAAAAAATCCTAATAAAATATTCCAAAGTTTGTGCTTGTAAAGTTAAAATGTTTCCTTTTTTTTTTCAAATTTCACATCAGCTCTAACCTTTTTTTTTTTTAAATGCAGATATATTTTGTTATCCGGCATAAACAGTGGGGTGCTTGGAAGTGTGGCCAGAGGTGATGTGCTGCTTTCTGTATGCATGCAGAGACAGTGAAGTAATTTACTGGCACGGAAAGAGAAATAGAAGGTGACAACCAACGTGGAAATGAGAAGAGACAGGTTCAAAGAAAGTAAGAGAAGCTAAAAAGCAGGAAGCTAGAAATCCGAAAGTGCAAATAGCTCTGAAATAATGCACCGCAAATGAGAAATGTACATGCTATGTGACCGGGGCAAACGTTAAAAAAGAAAAAGAAACAATGGGAGGATGGGACAGAGTGGTGGACGTTCAGAGTGCAGTGGGAGGGAGCTCAGGAGGGGAGGTAACAAGGATACAGTTTAGAAAGGAGAGAAAGGGAAGTAGTGTGTTTATGAAGGAATGTGACTGTTCAGTGTATGGGAGGTGGGCCGGTCTGATTGTGCCATACCAACCGCCGTAGCACTGTGGCGAGTTGACCAAGAGAGAACATCAGCAACAAAAGCAGAGATCTCTTCCTTTTCTTTTTTTTTTTCTACATTAGCTCTGCAAGTCTATATCCAGCTAATGGGTGCTGCATAGTGGCAGCGGCGGTGATCGCAACTGGGAGGGCACACAGACTATAATGAAGGTAAGCCAGCTCTGTGGGGACTTGAAGGTATGGTTGATTGACTGGATTTAAAATGGAATAAATAGTTATGGAGACGGTTTGTGTACAGGTTGGCGAGTTGCTTCAACTTTTCTAATGTTTGAGCACTCCAAGCTCTTTGCTTCTTTCAGGGTAAAAAAAACTGTCAGCATTTCTGCTTTAAACTTTTAACCAGTCTTTCAGCTTCTTCTTGAAATAAATTAAATATTAAGGACCAGCATGGAGCTTTCCAAAAACGCTTTTGAAAAACAATCTTAGATGTTTTAATTAAATTTTTTCATGCATTCGCCTGAGTGTTGTAAAATGCAACAGAAGGTGATCTGTTGAAATGCTGCAGCAGTGTCACACCTGTGTACAGCAAGGAACCCGTTCAGACATGTAGGGATTATGATCTCTGCACATTGTGCCGGGGACAAAGTGAGTGGGTAAGTAGAACCCTCTAGTTCAGGCTTGTCTCTCCTCAGTTGGTTCTGTGATATCACGTAGTGTAAACCGAGGAGGGACAGGATCACTGGGACGGAGGTGGTGCTCTTGTTGTTTGATGAATAACTGTGCTCCAGCTGTGGAGTTTGGGAATCTGTGCTGTTTTCCTTCGCAGAATGGCCTGTCCCTCATTTCCATACATGATTTTACCTCTTAGCTTCGTCAATGTACAAAATGACAATCAGTGCGAGCTGTAATGACCTGCTAAAGAAGAGGGTGCCTAAAATAACTGTCCCAGATAACCAAACATAGCATCATCCTCCAATAAATGAAGGCTCTGTCAGGGAAGTGCAGCATCCCCTGATCCATGTGAGGCTAAACGTATTCTAATATATATGTTTCCTGTTAGGATTTGCACTTTTCTCAGACTGAAACAGCAGATCCTTCTGCTGGACAGGAGAGTCCGAATTGCTAAAATTACATGCTGAGTTTTCATGCAGTCAACAGTTGGCATCACAAAGGTCATGGGGCTTTTATTTTATAGCTGAACACAGGTATCCGCTGCAGTACATACTTCCAGCAGCTTTCAGAATGATACAGACTGCTGAATGTGAGCTCATTGCACTCCCATATTACAACACCAACACACACGCATGCATGCAAACGCACAGACACACACACATACAGACATACCCACGCAGGCGCAGAAGCTTAAGAGAATGGGAGAATGGTTGAGCTCAAGAATGACAACCTTATCAGAGTCTTCAGCTTGCAGGTCAGAGGGTCCTAGAGCTGGGAAAGTAATATTTTCTTCTTTTTTCACAAGCTTATGAATATCACAATTCGGTGATATTTCATTATTCAGGGAGGTACATTTTAATTTGCAGAGAAGGGCTGTGTTTCATGATGAGATAAAGGGCAACATATGTTTCTGGAAAAGTTGTTCAGAAAACTGCATTTTCTGATATTTCGAGAGCAAGGTGATGAATTGACAAAGTAACATGAAACGTGAAATGTGAAACGTAAGAGTGAAAGTTTTGTTACTGAGTTATAAGTATAACTCAGCAAAACACTGGCAAGAAAAAGGAGAGTTTCTGAGAAGGACAGCCCGCACAGCGCATCGATATGTGTCAAATGCTGTATATTGACCTGGAAAATAATTTAGCACATCTCAAATTAATCTAATACTTGGGTCAAAACTTTAAGCTTGATAGCAACTTTTACTTTAGTACTGTCACTAAACTAGCTAAAGCTGGACGCTAACTTAAATTCTTGCACCAACACAGAACTCTTTTGCAGCAACAACATTTGTGACAGTTCTCAACTTTCAGCAACTTAAGTACAAACCATAAAACATATCAGGCCTAACACTTACCGTTCCATGCTGGAAACCACACAGGATGAATGAAAATAACACCTGACAAAACTAACATCTTCAGTTAAATTCAAATATGTTTACTTTTTTTTACCACTATAAGGTAACTATTGCTGCTGCAAATTGTTGAAAACCACATTTACCACTTCCAAAAAATATGTTCGATTTAAATTGCTTGGTGTTTAATTGCTAATATTAAAAATTCCCTTTTCATGTGAACCTACAATGGCAGGTGTTCAATAGCACCTATCACATCGAAAATACTCAGAGAATTGAATACGGGTAATGAAATGTGGCTTTCATTGCTTGCATATATGGCCCTTTGTATCAAAGGGAAGTATATATATATTCATGGCTATGGCATGAGGAATACATCAGAACCTAAAAAATAATGCTTCTTGGTACACTGTTCCTTCAACAACCTTCCCCTGATGGAAGAAATAAGTAAATATTTTATGACAGCATGGCTGACCTTGAACTGCTGAATCAAACCAGAGGAGACATACATCTATTCATACCCATTGAGGACATCTGGTGCATTGTATAACCATGAATTACCCTCAATAAAATAATAATCATTTTTGTAGCAGCAGATTCATTACTACTAAACCTTAAAACCATTCAGTTTTTTTTTTTTTTTCACTCCAGGACTTCCTAAACTTTTATGCATTCCTTCCCATTCTTGTAAGGCTAAATGCTCTCATTTAGACTCCATTAAAAATGCATTTTCAGCTTTACCCTAACTGACATGGTTATGCAAATGTATGCATTTCAGAAGCACTACTTCACCAGCCACACAAATCTGGCTGGTGATTTACAGAACCTCCTTATCTATTAACACCCAAGGAGGTCGATCGTTTAGTCGACCTAATGTCTCATCTGGATGCACATAACGGTGTTTGAATGCAATCTAATTTCAACAGGGGGGTCCTTCACTGAAAGCTGGCCTCTTATCAAAGATTCAGCCATGCGCCTGCAGACGAACACGCTGAGATCAAAATAATGAGTTATAAATGTTTACTCACTGGCTCAGGATTGAGTCTTTCTGTTCACGCTGAACAGAGGAAACATTGACTGTATGCTGGGCAGCAGTTATCAATATATAATACAAGTTTAGCCACACAGAATACAAATGTCTCTCCCACTCCCTGGCTCTCCGTCTCCGTTTCTTACTCTTTCTGCTCGTGCCTCTCACTCCGTGCCTGGCACTCCATCTCCTTCACTCTGGGGCTGTAATGAGTGTCTGGTATTCTGCACTTCACCACTGAAGCCCCATTCACGCTCAATCTCCTTTACAATGCACTAAAAGGATTACCCAATTAGCTGATATTGGATGCCATTGTGTGTGTGTGTGTGTGTGTGTGTGTGTGTGTGTGTGCGTGCGTGCGTGCGTGTGTGTGTGTGTGTGTGTGTGTGTGTGTGTCTAAGGATGAGAGTATGTATGAAGTTGGTCACCAGATAGACATGTTATCTGTGAAAGTGAAAGATAGATGACTGTCCTTAACACACACATCATTCTTAGTTGATTTTCTGCTGAAGGCCATATTACTTATCCACACATATCGTGTGTGTGTGTGGGGGGGGGGGGGGGGGGGGTGAGGTTTAGCACTATGGTGTCAATTTGCTCTAGGTTAGGGTAAGGTATAAACCCGTAAAGGTTAGGGCTAGTGTCAGGATTAGGCCATAGAAAGGCTTGAAGATGAATGGAAGACAAGGCACTGTGTGTGTGTGTGTGTGTGTGTGTGTGTGTGTATGTGACAGACAGAGAGAGAGAGAGAGAGAGAGAGAGAGAGAGAGATAGAGAGAGAGAGAGAGAGAGAGAGAGAGAGAGAGAGATGGACCTTGACAGGCTATTGAAGTTGACAGAGGAAAAAGAGAGTATTACCTCTCAATAATTCAGCCTAGCAGCCACTTAGCCTCCAACGTTACATACTTTCTGTTGTAGAAGATGAGCTGTTTCCTTTCCTCCTTCTAATCATGAGTTTTTAATTGAATTTGTTCTAACATGCCTGGGGGGGATTTTTCATTACCTGTAAATCATTAGTTAGTTTGTGCGAGCAACAAATCGATTGTGGTTATCTAATGTGTTACATCACATTGCGAGGACCGTGTGCAGTATTTTGCGTTTATGTGATTGAACAGTGTCAGTTTAAAATTAGACTTACTCTGCAGGCTCATTGGTACAGCTCTGATAAAATTACTATGACACTCTAACATTTAAATTAAATGCTTTAATTATTAAATTTTTTTTTACTCATTTTATATTTTTGTCAAGGATGTTAACAAACTCCTATTTAATTCCTCTAAAACCAGCAACACGTTTTGAAACAAAAAAAGAATAAATGCGAAAAGTGACTTTTCTGATAAACAGTTTGAATATCAACCAAATTTGTATTATTATTCAAAATAACGTTGTCCCTTTTAAGATCACGGGTGCTGGGGTTGCTAATGACTGGACTCTTTACCAGCTGTCGCAAAGCAAAGAGTGGGGGACGATCTGAAGAGGTCACGGGATTATAAGGTCAAATCTGAAATTCAAGAATGATGGAGGTGTTCAAAGTGAAAATGAAAATATTGGACACACCAGGATTTGTCTTTGCTGATACCTATCCAAGTCATTTAAAAATACATATAAGCTTAAAAACTCAATAACTTTAAATTGCAGTATTATGGCATACAACATTTCATAATGTAATGGACGTTATAGTCTGAATTTTCTTGTCAGCAACAGCCAACACAATCCATCCTTTGCTGTACATGTTATTGTAAAAGGAGAAAAATAGGTGTCAGAAACCCAGTTACTAGCTTATACTAGCTTATACTACGGTTTTGTAAGTCATATATGCCAAGAAATATGTTTTTATAACAGGCAGAACATATGCAAACATAAACTAACAGACAGTAGACCAACTACAGGTATCAGGAGATGAGTTTAGTCTGGAAGGCCTCCTGTGCCTCCATTGGGACCATGACTCAATACTGGATGAAGTCTGCAGTGGCCAGCTGTATCGGCCAAAATCGTTCAAAATAGCAATTTCATCTGAATTTGCTCGAGGTATTCAGGCTGAGCTGACACCGCCACGAAAACAATATCATACGGTCAAATTTTTTCTTTGACCCAACGTGTAGAAAAAGCCTTTACGTTTGGGCTTTAACTAAAAAAAAATGGCAGTTGTACAAAGTTCAAGACACGCTTAAGATTGCAGACATGCACACAGGACAATAAACTGAGATTGACCCAGAAAAACAGCCACTGAACTAGATAGATTACACATGCATCTGTTGGAAATTACCATATAGACTGTGTGAATTGAAGTGATGCCATCTGGCGTAGCGGTGGTGTACAGGGGTACAGTGACAACGGGTTTTTATACTCATTGTTAGACAGGTAGAAATCCAGCAAACTCTCAACACGCTGTTGCCTGTCACTGTCTGTGTTAATCGATTGGCAATGCTGCATGAAAGTGTGTGTTTTTGATTGGCTAGTAGAGGGTCTATTGTCAGCTTGTCTTATGGTGGGTGGGGGGTGGGAGGGGTGGGACAGGTTTTTGTGTCAGGCAGATCAGCTGGGGCTCAAAAAGCGAGGTCGAGACCCCCACCCGTGCTGCCCCCAACACACACACACACTTTAATACACACCACCCCTCCTCTGCTCGCAAACACACACACAGATATCTTTTGTCCAGCCAAAGAGACCTGGAGCCAGTCAGATATGAGATTAGATGTATGCATGCACCCACACATACACAAAGACACACTCATCCCACCTCACCAGAGGTCTTAAATCAAACAATTCCCCTTAAAACATGGTAGGTTAGACCTTGTGCATCACCTTCTAAAATTGGCAACGCTGGAAACACGCCCAAAACCAAGTATATATCTGCATCAAATAGATTGGGAAAAGCAAGTGAGCGGTAGCGTTATTGTTCAGACTAACAGGCTTCAGGGTCTGAATGAGACCGATGGCAGAACGAGTGCAGTCAGCTGAAAGGATGAGTGAAGAGTACAGCTGAGAGAGAGAGAGAGAGAGAGAGAGAGAGAGAGAGAGAGAGAGAGAGAGAGAGAGAGATTAAAGCAGATCTGCAGAGATACTGGAGAGTACTCGATAAGTGGGTCAAAAGATTCTGCAAACATTTTATGAAACAAAAAGGTTTCAGACGGCCTGATGTAACGTGACGTAAACTTTAGCGCAGTACTCCATGCACAACTTAAATGAGCGGCTTAGTGTGTACGGTTTAAATGCAAAGACGTTTCTGCAAAACTACCCAAAAGTTCAGCAAATACTTAACAGTAAGTGGGTGAAGGATGAAGCACAAGTTTTGTCCCCAAAAGGAGAAATGTTCCTTGGGGTTTAGCTTTTGTTTTCTGTTTTTCATTGGGGTTCAGTGGGTTCTACATTATTCTGTCTTGATGTGTTTGCTGCATTCATTCGGGCAAGAGTTTTTATCAAAGGGACCTTTGAACACCCCTACTGCTACTGCGTTGAACTTGTGTGGGGGCATTAAAAAAGTGTTTTACAACCAGGAGTTCTAACGGTTTGCGGTCATAAATTCAGACCAGTGGCCCTCTCGGTTTCAGGAGGAGTCATTTATTTAACACTCATATATAGTCCGGGGCTGTTTGGGGAGGAGAGAAAGCATCAAATACCACACAAGAGTTTGCACAAAGAGGGCACACTTCAGCAGACAAAGAGCGAAAAGATAGAGGGCAAGCGCCTTTTTTTTTTCCTCCTTCAGATGAACTGTTTGTTCAGGGTGGGTGCAGGGCAGCGAGTGGGATGGATGGGTAGAGGGAGGGACTAACAGGATGAGGGAGAGAGGGAAGGATGAATGGTTATTACGCAGTTAGTCGATGCACAAAAGAATGGAGGGGTGGGTGGGGGGGGGGGGTGTATGCAGAGAGTAGGGGAGGGGTTGCACCGAAGGTGTAAAAGATCTTTTGTGAAAGCTGGGAGTTAATCACTTGAGCGGCACACGCCGGTTTTATGGGAGCACATGTTATACACCAGCTCCCCTGGGAGGAGTGGGAGGTCTCTCTCACACACACTCTCACTTTTGGTGCACACAGATACACAACTGAATTTCCATATCAGTTATGATGCAAAACTCTTCCCAAGCTGCCTAGACCCACCCCCTTTTTAACAGGACGGTTACCAGACCCTCCTGGCCGGGGTGATAGTGTCTGCACTTGCGCCTTGTCCCGTTGCACGTACACACACTCCTGGCTGTGTGCTTCCTTCAGGACCGGATGGATGCCTTTATGGGGGCATGGCAAGAGATGGGTGCTTAGTTTGGCCTGGCAGTAAGTAAAATCTATTGTTTCATTACGCGGGGTCCATTGTCAGTGGGTGATGCTGATATCTGAGAGCGATAGTGGGGTGTGTAGATTTAGTGGCAGACAGACAGGCTCAATAACACACGGCCATGTCAGAGACTGTTTACCACTGTGACACAGAGGAGTGCTCTCCTGTAGGTGCGTGCCGGTCACAATTTTAACCAAGATCTACAGCAACTGAACATGTTCTTTTCTCTGTTCTAGAAAATATTAACGCTTTCTGTAAATTTCTCTCAGTTCCGCTGCAATTTTTTGTAGTTTCTATATATTCTCACTGTTGGAGCTGTGATTCTCCTCATCATGAGTTAATTGTCTTTTAATCTCATACCTCTCTTTGTTTTTTTGGGTGATAAAAGTCTCCAGCGGCTTTCTTTTGACACTCCTTCTTCCACCCTGTTCAGGAAAGAGAACAGTGAAAGCTGTCAGGCTACAACCTCGTGTCAAATAAAGCGTGCACAAATATGTCCCCTGCTTTGTTGTTGCGGCTATTATACAATACTTAAAGCCCGAGGACCAGGTGGTTCAAGGAGCAGAGATCAGCCAGTGCCAAGCCCTTTGCCACGAGAATTCAACCACAGAGCTGACTTTTCCCCTGTGGGTTAGAGATCATGGCAGTAACATCTGTGATCTGTTTGCTTTTCAAAGGAGGTGGGGACATTGAGACCGCATGATTAGTAATGATGGTAATTCAATAGATGAATGTGTTGGCCATCTAAAAAAAACAACCTCTGATGCAGATTTTGTTGAAAAGGTAAATAATTTCAGTAACTTTAGCTCAAAAGTTAAACATGTAGATTCATCATATATAGACTTGTATTATCAAACATTCACACCCGTTATTTCTGATGAGTATGCCTTACACCTAATGAATACGCAAAAATCAGTTTCTCAGACATTAAAACAAATTTGTAAATTAACCAATAAAAAAAAGGCAAGCAGATACTTAACTTCCCCAAGCAAGTCACAAAAAGACCCTGCCTGTTAACAAAGAGTTGTATCCACACATTTTTTAGATTTATTGAAATATAACATATATAACGAGAAGTTGTGCGGAAGGAAAATGTGTGATAGAAAACGATGGACCAGTAACAAGACAACTACAGCCTTGAGAGGACTGTAAAACAAAGCTTGCTCAAGAATATGGGGGAGATTGACCAGACATGGACTGTGGCTGTAATCATTGCTTTAAAAGCCAAAACTGTTAACATCTTTGTGTTAATCAGAGGAAATTTATCAGGGCTAAGGAGGAAAAGGACTGAATTGTTGCAAAGTAGTTCCCTTTTCCACCAACTAAACTTGCCATTTCGTTTAAAAATAAAGGTACCAGTTTAAAGAAAGAGAGGAGATGTACTTGATTGAGAAGTTGATTGAGGTCCTTGTCAAGGTACCGCACTGATTTACTGATTCATACAAAAGGATCCCCAACAGTGCATATACTGCACAGGATATGGACATACTTTTTTGTTGGACAAAATTTCTAAATTAATAATTTTATTCGTCTGATTTAATAATTCAATATGTACCTGTACATTGTCTCCTCAACGTATCTTGATATATAACAGAAACATATCTGGTGCTTTGATTCTGTGATATTTAAGTGCAAAAGCAACAACGATAAAGAAACTATATTTCGAGGAGTCATTCAGAGGGCAGCGACAGCCGAGTGTTGAGTCGGTACTGACCATCTCAGTTGCCAGTTTGTTTTTGAGGCAGGTTTTCCAAAAGGTTATTTGTCAAATTCTCCCGCAGCAGCAGCAGCAGCAGCTTAAATCTAGAAGCACAAATCCAGGCAAAGTGCCAGAGTGAACTATTTTCACCCAGTTTGTTTTGTAAATGTGAGCACAGCTGCTTTGTCGTGGCGCCAGATTCAGCAGGAAATACTATGAAACAAAACAAAAAATGAAGAGAGAGAGATAGTACTTTAGTCATTCATGAAGAAAATCTTTTGTTTGAATTATCCGGTGACATCATATAGACATTTTGTATTTTTTAGCCTCTCTGTGTTTCTTTGAAAGTTTTTTCTTTTATGTGAAAACCTTTGTTTTCACCAGTTTTAAATCTGATACATGAATGTTTTTTAAATCTACTTACAGTTCTAATCAGAAATTAACATTTACTCATATTTGTCATGTTTCTCATACTAATTTGTTGTTGTTTTTGAATTATGTATTTGAGATATTATTTTTCCATGGTGAAATGATTATACAAAATACAACTTCACTAAGAAACAAAGCTAAGTCCATTTAGGATGATTGTTTTCTGTTTATGAATTGCCTTTTTACTTTATACATTTTCAGTTAGCTTGATGTTAGCCAGGTCCATGATGACTGATTTACAGTTGGTCCAATGTTTTAAGGTTTGAAAGCCTTACCTTGGCTCAGTAGAAGATGTTTCTTGTTTTTATGACAATTGAGTCAAATCTTTGCCTTGTATGATCATGAATCTTATTTTGACAAAGTATTTGTCTTTTCCTTGTGGGTGATTGCAAATTTCATCATTTGAGTCTGGTGTGGATTTTGGAGTTGCTTTCTTCATCAACACCCTCTAAGCTGGGGCACTTCAACTACAAACCTCAAGAGCCATTTTAAAGAACTTTCAAATTAATCCTTGGTCAAACACCCCTTAATTAAATGGTTGAATGATCTCCTCAGAGTGTCAGCAAGGTTCTGTAGAAGTATTCATTTGATTCAGGAGGACCAGGGATGGGATTAAATCATACAAGACAGTGGCTCTCACTGGTGTTGGAGACCTTTACTCCAACCCTTCCTTCTTTATGAACACTCACGTTGGTGTTCTGGAAACTTGCTTCTAGTGTCATTGGTTCCCTGGTTGTTCTTTAACATCCAAACCAATATAATTTTATCTGAGGGCGCAGTTTTGGTCAGCTGGTGGAAACTTGGCCACATTTGAGTATTTCAACAGGAACATTATCCCACACAGATGTTAGGACAGGTTCTTAAATAGACAAAGAAAGCTCAAAATAACCTTCTGGAACAGCCTTACCAATGATCACAACCTTATTGAAAATGTGTGAATTAGGTATCCATACAGTACAAATGTTGCAATAAACAATCCCACTTTATCAGTTGAACCAATTCTTACAACTATCAGCCAGAATAATGTAAACATTTATTGAACAAATCATTAACAATATAAAAGCGTATTTATCCCAGTACACTAATTTGTATGTACTCCACCCGTTCTGACAAGAGTGAGCAAATGTAAGTCAGAAGGATGCAAAGACCTCAGTGATGCCTGCAAGAAATGTGTGGTTCAACTGTAACTTGCTAAATAAAATGTAACCAAATATTTGTAGGTATACATATGATCCAGTATATGACTACTTCTGTGTGTACATCATTTTGAACTTTCAGTTGTAAATTGTATAATCATTACTCCCTAGAAAATGTTCCAATCATTAAAATCATCAAAAGCCCCGCAAAAAAAAACACTTATGCCCCTAAAGAGTGTATGGTGTGAACACACCTCTGCAGAACTGTCTCTCTTTCTTTTTAAAACAATCAGGATTAAAACATGAACCTAAACTCAAAAGATGAACCACTTTAATTGTCTCCATACAACCGATAAATAAGCAAGATGCAAATATTAAATGTGGCCTTTGGAAAATGTGTTATGTGCAACCAGAGACAAAATACAACAGAATTACTTCTTTTAAATCTTTAGAATAAATGCTAAAAACAACAGTATTACAGAAGAAGATGATCCCAAAAGAGGCATTGGCTGAAAACATACATAGCGGATGATTAAGTAAAGGATAACGCATGTCAGGTCCTGTTTTACTATTTCTTAAATATATAGCTTTTCAGAGACTTTTACAACACTTCCAAATTCCAATTCCAAATTACAAAAAAAACTTTTTAAACCAATATTGTAGCTGTAACTGCCTTAGTCAAGTACAAGGACTGTACAGAAAGTTTGTAAAGAAGCGGCCAAAGACCAAAGAGAATCCCCTTAAATGTCTCAAGGAAACCTAGAAAATAGAGAATACTGGTAGTTTGAAACAGTTTTAAACCATAATATCAAAAAAATAAATGTTATGTCTTTTTTGTCTCACAGATGAGGCTGATGTCAGACATTTCCCGGTGTCATGAGACGTGCCCTCCATTCAGTACCGTGTAAGTTTTCGGTCCGGACCTGTCCCCACCTGTGCTTGCAGGACCATGGGTAGCGTAAGCAGCCTTGTTGCTGGTAACAGCCTCAGCAGCAAGCACTGCAAGGCTTCGGACTATCCATTACGGGAGGGAGCAAACGTCCACAGGAAGAGTGGAGGCTGCAATCTCGATGGTTTACTGAAGTGTGGATTTTCTCAGAGCTCCTCGTCTTCCACTCATCACTCCAGAGGCCTCTCCCACTCTAGGTCAGGACGAAGTGAAGATTTCTTTTACATTAAGGTAAGATAAG
>NW_023397364.1:0-37489 GCF_011125445.2 Fundulus heteroclitus | reverse complement strand
TATAATAATATATATATAATATTATAATAACTTATTCAATTCAATTCAATTCAATTTTATTTATATAGCGCCAAATCATGAAACATGTCATCTCAAGGCACTTTACAAAGTCAAGTTCAATCATATTATACAGATTGGGTCAGATTATACAGATTGGTCAAAAATGTCCTATATAAGGAAACCAGTTGATTGCATCAAAGTCCCGACAAGCAGCATTCACTCCTGGGGAACCGTAGAGCCACAGGAAGAGTCATCTGCATTGTACATGGCTTTGCTGCAATCCCTCATACTGAGCAAGCATGAAGCGACAGTGGGAAGAAAAACCACCCATTAACGGGAAAAAAAAACCTCCGGCAGAACCGGGCTCAGTATGAACGGTCATCTGCCTCGACCGACTGGGGTTACAGAAGACAGAACAGAGACACAACAAGAGAAACAAAAAGCACAGAAGCACACATTGATCTGGTAATCTGTTCTACATTAGATGGTAGTAGCGGGTGAGCCGTCTTCTCTGGATGATGTCACAGTTAACAGAACGCCAGACCAGGTGTACCTACTATGAAGAGAAAAGAGAGAGAACAGAAAGTTAAAGCAGAAATGACAACACATAATGCATAATTGAAGAACAGTAGAACTCAATGTAGTGAGAAAATTAGATCCTGATATACTCCAGTAACCTAAGTCTATAGCAGTAAAACTATAAAGGTAGCTGAGAGTAACATGAGTCACTAGTTATAATTTTTGTCAAAAAGAAAAGTTTTAAGCCTAGTCTTAAAAGTAGACAGGGTGTCTGCCTCACGGACCAAAACTGGGAGTTGGTTCCACAGGAGAGGAGCCTGATAGCTAAAGGATCTGCCTCCCATTCTACTTTTAGAGACTCTAGGAACCACCAGCAGACCTGCGGTCTGAGAGCGAAGTGCTCTGTTAGGAACATACGGGGTAATCAGAGCTCTGATATATGATGGAGTTTGATTATGAAGGGCTTTATATGTTAGAAGAAGAATTTTAAATTCTATTCTTGATTTAACAGGAAGCCAATGAAGGGAAGCTAAAATTGGAGAAATATGATCCCTCTTGTTGATTTTCATCAGAACTCTTGCTGCAGCATTTTGGATCAGCTGAAGGCTTTGAACTGCATTTTGTGGAATTCCTGATAGTAAAGAATTACAATAGTCCAGCCTTGAAGTAACAAATGCATGGACCAGTTTTTCAGCATCACTCCTGGACAGAATGTTTCTAATTCTGGCGATATTCCGGAGGTGAAAAAAGGAAACTCTGGAAACCTGTTTAATATGGGATTTAAATGACATGTCTTGGTCAAAAATAACACCAAGATTTTTTACTTTATTACCAGAGGCCAGGTTAATGCCACCCAGATTAAGTGATTGGTTAAGAAGTTTATTTTTTGAGGACTCTGGCCCAAAGATTAAAACTTCGGTCTTGTCAGAATTTAGATGCAGGAAATTTAAAGTCATCCAGCTTTTGATGTCATCAAGACATGACTGCAGTCGAAGTAATTGATTGGATTCATCAGGATTTATGGATAAATATAGCTGAGTATCATCAGCATAACAGTGGAAATTAATCCCATGCTGTCTGATAATTTTGCCTATCGGAAGCATATATATAGTAAAGAGAATTGGTCCAAGGACTGAACCCTGTGGTACTCCACAGGTGACCCTAGAGTTTGAGGAAGATTTATTATTAACATGAACAAATTGGAATCTGTCTGACAGATAAGATTTAAACCAGCCTAATGCTTTCCCCTTAATCCCTACAGTATGTTCAAGTCTTTGTAGGAGAATATTGTGATCAACTGTATCAAACGCAGCACTGAGATCTAACAGGACAAGTATAGACACAAGTCCATTATCTGAGGCCATGAGAATATCATTAGTGACCTTCACCAGAGCTGTTTCAGTGCTATGATGAGCTCTGAAGCCTGACTGAAACTCCTCAAGTAGGTCATTACTTTGTAAATGTTCACAAAGTTGATTAGCAACTACTTTCTCAAGAATTTTAGATAAGAAAAGAAGATTAGATATAGGTCTGTAATTTACTAACTCATCTTGATCAAGAGAAGGTTTCTTAAGTAAAGGTTTAATAACAGCTACTTTCAAAACCTGTGGTACATATCCATTTACTAAGGATAGATTAATCATGTCTAAAATAGTGCCACTGATCAAAGGGAATATGTCCTTAAACAACTTGGTTGGGATTGGGTCTAACATACAGGTAGAAGGTTTAGATGAAGCTAAAATTTTAGATAGCTCAGAAAGCTCTACTGCTTCTAAACAGTTCAAACACTGCGCAGATTCTAAAGATTCCTCCAATGCTGCCTCACTTACTGAGGACGAGGTAATCATGTTTGGGAGGATGCCAATTATTTTATTTTTAATGGCATCAATTTTATTTATGAAGAATCCCATAAAATCATTACTACTGAGAGCTAAGGGAATAGATGGATCAACAGAGCTGTGGCTCTGGGTAAGTTTGGCAACTGTACTAAAGAGAAATCTAGGATTATTTTTATTCTCTTCAATTAATGATGAAAAATATGCTGCTCTAACTCTGCGGAGGGTCTTGTTATACAACAATAGTCTGTCCCTCCAGATTAAGTAGGATTCCTCTTGGTGTGTAGAGCGCCATTTTCTCTCCAATTTCCTAACATTGTGCTTCAAGGAACGCAGCTCTGAATTAAACCAAGGAGCCAGCTTCCTGTGAATAATCACCTTCTTTTTCAAGGGAGCTACATTGTCTAATGCAGAACGCAATGAGGAAGTCACATTGTTAGCAAAGGTATCGATTTGTGAATGGGAAGAAACAGCAATGCTGCCATCTACAGGGCATTTCTGCAATACTGAGGATATTAAGAAGGGGACAGACTCTTTAAGTTTTGATACAGCATTATCCGATAAAAATCTACTATAATTGAACCCTCTTTTGGGGGTGGAGAATTCAGTTAGATTAAACTCAAATGTTATTAAAAAATGATCAGACAGGACAGGGTTGTGAGGAAATACTGTTAATTCTTCACAATCAATGCCATATGTCAGCACAAGGTCTAAAGTATGGAGCCGAGAGTGCGTCGGTTCATGCACATTTTGAGCAAAACCAATTGAATCTAGGATAGTTTTAAAGGCTACACTAAGGTTATCACATTCAGTGTCAACATGGATGTTAAAATCACCCACTATAATAGCCTTATCAGTATTTAACACCAAATCAGATAAGAAATCTGACAACTCATCCAAAAACTGAGTGTAAGGGCCTGGTGGACGATACAAAACAACAAACAGAAGAGGTTTTATTGCTTTGCAGTTTGGATGAGGGAAACTGAGGGTTAAATGTTCAAAGAACTGTAATTATTAGTTGGCCTGGGACTAATTAATAAATCAGACTGAAAGATAGTTGCCACTCCTCCTCCTCTTCCCACAGATCTGGGAATGTGGAAATTTGAATAACTGGAGGGGGTTGACCCATTTATACTAACGTAGTCCTCTTGTAGCCAGGTTTCTGTGAGACAAAACAAATCAATCTGATTATCAGAAATCAATTCATTAACTAACAAAGTCTTTGGAGGGAGAGACCTTATATTTAATAGACCACATTTTATTATTTTATTTTTAGGTTCAAGGTGAACCATATTGATTTTTATTAGGTTTTTATGATTTGTTCCTTTTAGATCAGTTTTTGATCTGTTAAGTTTTGGCCGTGGGAAAGACACCGTCTCAATAGGATAATGGGTGGGTAACAGTACAGAAGCTGCAGAGAGGTGTGTTAAACTACGGCTCTGCTTCCTGGTCTGGACCCTGGGTTGTCAGCATTTAGGAGAACTAATAAATCCGGCCAGATTCCTAGAAAGAAGAGCTGCACCATCCAAAGTAGGATGGATGCCGTCTCTCCGGATCAGACCAGGTTTTCCCCAGAAAGTTCTCCAGTTATCAATGTAGCCCACGTCGTTTTCTGGACACCACCTAGACAACCAGCGGTTGAATGATGACATGCGGCTAAACATGTCATCACTGGTCAAATCAGGCAGGGGACCAGAGAAAATTACAGAGTCCGACATAGTTTTAGCAAACTATATAATATATATATATATAAATATATATATATATATATATATAATATATATATATATATATATATAATATATATATATATATATATATATATATATATATATATATATATATATATATAGTGGTTGATAGTGTTAGTACATCCACTGACTGTAGAATTACCTGTGAAACGTTTTCACACAGCCAGAAAACTGCTTGTTGTTGCAACCAAATCCTATGGGATTTTGTGAGAGTAGGGAGTAGCAAGATGGCGGCCAGTGACTTCAGTTTTTCGGCAAAATCAGCACACCAGTGTATTATATAGCTCAGTGGTCTATGTCCACACATATGGGTCACCGGATTATAAGGCCCACAATCAATTTTTGAGAAAATTTGGAGACTCTAAATGTCGTTTATACGGTTTGTGTGTCTGGATTCTCTTCAGATGTTTTAGGGTTATGCTCCAAGCGGACCCAGTGAGGCCTGGACTCCTGCTGGACCTTTAACCCCTAGTCTAATGCCTACAGGATATAGCATGATAGGAAACAGCACTTTTAGGTCCTATCCCCAAATTATATAAGTATAGGCTGAGACTTTTAGGATCTGGGCTTAACAGTGCCTTGCTTCTCTACACAGCCTGGATGGCTGTAGAAAAACAATAGAATATCTGGGAACTGATTGTCTGATCCCAGCATCCTTTATGTTACATGATAGCAGGTTGAGGCGGTTAGAGAACGGCAAACAATTCTTTTAGATCTGCTCTGAGCGCAATGGTTAAACATCGTTGGTAAAATGCATAAATATTGCTAGTTTACGATGTCAAAAGTCACTAAAGTATGTTTCCCTCTTCCTTAAGCTCTGCAATGTAACTAGGGCCTTCCCTAGACCCTAATACGCCCCTTAAACGTACGCAGCGACATAACTGTGACTAAATTCCGTACGTGCAACTGAAGCCCCACAGCGCACCAACCCCAGATGAGAATCTAGCGCTCTTCTGTTTCTCTAAGAGGAATGTCCCAACTAGCTCCCATCATGACAATTTTCACCTTCACATACTAATAGTTTCTAAATGAATACGATGTTTCCAGCATCCCCTGACATCTGCTTTATTACAGTCCTGCGGCTCTTAGGTCAACGACTTTCTCTGTGCCGCCGGTTTACTGAGAACCACAACATGAAGGTACAAGAAGAAATTCTATTTTATTCTGCTTCATTTTATTTCATGATGATGTTTCTTTATGACTGAGTGACGACAGGACGAGAGACGGTGGTAAGAGGAGGGGGGGGCTGTGTTTATTAATAACTGCTGGTGTAGCTCTGAACACCTTAAAGAGAGACTTTGAACAAAGGACACTGAGCTGTGAGCTGCTGGTCAGGGAGTAGAATGCAGACCAAGCATGCTAATTGTATGCTAACTGCAAAGAGGCATACAGCTCCTCCCCCTCCCTCCCCTGGGTTCTTCTGATCACAATCTAATGCATCTCCAACCTGTTTCCAAGCCGCTGGTGATCAGGGAGCCAGACGTAACACGCAGAGTGAGGAGATGGTCAGAGGAGGCAGAAGAAGCCCGCAGACTGCTTCAGCTCCACTATGTGGGATGACCTGTGTGATCCTCATGGGGAGGACTTGGATCAAATAGAGCAAAGTACCACAGCCGTGGAAAATCTCCTGTGTGGTGCCGGTACAATAGACCACACACCCCAAAGACCTGAGCAGCTACAAGCTGGTAGAACTAACATTACACCTGATGAAGACTCTCCAGAGGCTGATCCTCAACCATCTTCACCCCCTGGTGAGGTCTTCACTGGATCCCCTGCAGTTTGCCTACCAGCCTGGCATCGGGGTGGTTGATGACATCATCTACCTGCCCGCGTTCTGACCCCGCTGGAGAATCCTGGAAGCACGGTGTTGATGAAAATATCTTAGTTATATTAATCAGGCTTAAGGTAAGGTCTCTACTCTGTTGCTGGGTAAAATAGCATGCATGGGTTTTATGGCAGGGGATAGGTCATTGGCTTGACCCTTGGCAGAGTAGAACAGTCTCTGTGTTAAGAACCAATCACACTCCTCCCAAGCATGGGAGGGATGTAGCCTTTAAAAGATATGTTCAGACTAGGAAAAGTTAGACAGAACTTTTTACATCGCCAGGATGTCAGCTGGAAAAGAATGCCACAAAATGGTAATGTAAAAATCCTGTCTCCATTGGGATATCCTAATGAATTAAATATGCATATTACAATGTTTACCTCTGATCATGTTTTCTCATTTACTGTCAAATCTTAAACCAGGGTAAGAATAGGCCTTCAGAGCTAAGCAGGAGCAGGCCGTTATTAATATTAACAACAGTGAGGATCATGTTCTTTGGTTTCTTCAGAGCGTTCAACACCATCCCACCAGGACTCCTGAAGGAGCAGCTGGAGCAGTCAGGAGTGGACCACCACCTGTCCCAGAGGACACTGGATCACCTCACTGGTCGACCGCAGTATGTGAGGACACGGAGCTGTGTCTCTGACAAGATGACCTGTAGCACCACAGGGTTCACCTTCTACACTGCAGACATCAGTCACCAGGCTGCCACCTGCTGCAGTTCTCTGATGACTCTGCAGTAGTCATCTCATCATATGTGAGGACGAGTCAGAGTACAGACAGGGGATCCAGAGCTTTGTAGACTGGTGCCAGCAGAACCACCTCATGCTTAATGCAGGGAAAACAAAGGACCTGCTGAAGACCTCCTTCAACTCTGTGGGGGCATCAGCCATCTTCTATGGTGTGGTTTGCTGGAGCATCAGCTTAACTGTAGCTGAATGTTATAAGAATTATTATTCTGAAGTCACTGTGGCCTCACACCACTCAGACATAGGAGGCCTGGAGACCTGATGTCTGTGTATAAGATCCACTGTTTGCTGAGTGCAAGGCTGAATGCTGCGTAGAATGATTATTGCCTATGATAGACTGTCTTTGTTTTGTCTCAAACCAAGGCCACGGTGCAGTTTTAGGGGAAGCCCGAAAAGCGAGGCAGGCAGAGACAGGGCAGACGCAGACTGCAGCGGGACCGTGGAGTGTGATTTACTTCCCAACTATGTGAATCTCTGCTCTGTTTCTCAATAAAAGTGCTGAAACTGTATCCACTCGACCGTCTCCTTCTTCAGTAACTCAGGGAAGTCAGTTATGTGTTCAAAACTCCCATAACATTTGGCGTCACGGACAGGATCTCCGACCGACGGGCCGGGGAGTCCGAGGACAGGAGCTGCTTTGGCCAGCCCGGAGAGGTTTTCCGGCCTCTGGTACCCCGAATGGATTTTCAAGGGATGTGGAGGAGCTCCTGGTCTCGGAGCATCTCTGGGCGTCGGCGCGAAGATCCGAGCCTTTCTTTCATGAGACGGTAAGGGGATTATTTATCTTTTAAAAAACAATGCAATTGCTCAAAAATGCTTGCAAGCTTTTAAAATGTAAACCCCATTTTAAAGAATACCTCAAGAAATTTTAAAATTTAAAACTGTAAACCTAAAAGGTAGTAAAAGTAAAAGCCGGTAGAAATAATAAATTATATTTAATCCTTAAGGCATATAAAACAGGATTCGCAATATCCTGTTTTATATCATAAAACATCATCAAAAAAAGAGAGAGAGAAAGAGGGAAAGGCTTTCACATGGAAAGGCTTTCTTTTTCTCAGTTGGGTTTTTAAAATAAAATGGTGAAATGACATGAAACGAATATGTTGATGAAATGATGTTGCAGAGAACTTCAACTGTCAGACAACAACAGTTAGACACACATTGAAAGCATTCTGTAAAGAATTATTATGAATTTACTGCAGATACATTTGAACTTAAAGATTACTCTTTTAACTAATAATTAAATTGCAGAATTCTGAGAGCTAAATAAATGAGGACAGAAATGTCTTGAATGTGAAAGTGCTAGGAGGATGTTTTAATAAATGACACATGAATGGGGTTTTTGATAAGAACACTAATTACACCTTGTTTCTGTTCCCCAGTGGAAACAAGGACTCGTGTCTGCAGACCATCTTCACAAAGTGTTTTATTAGAGAGAAATTCAAAATAAAATGCTAATGGCCCAATTAAGAACTAAACGCTTATTACCATCCAGCTCAATCGTCCAGCCTGCGAGGGGGAACCAAGAAGAGGACTGGGGATGAAGAAGCCAGAGAACTCTGATTACTTATTCTTCAATGGGAGGAGTTGCCTGAAGAGACCCTTAGCGCGATTAGATTAATTTCTGCCTTGTGCCATGAAAAGCCTGAAGGCTTCCTTAACTTTGCGTTCTTGACGTTCGGACTCTTCTCATATTGTGTTGCTGTTTGTTTAACTGCTCTGTTCCACTGACTTACATGTTTGATTGTTTTGTGTTATGACATCTACACTGTAATCTTGCATCATGTTGATCAATATGGTTTTATGGTAAAAAATGGAAACGGTTTGCTTCACAAACACAAAGACCTACGGTTTATGCACCTTTTGATTTGATATAGGAAGAACCAGGATCGGATTGGCTCTAAAGATCCTTTAATATTAGCTGGTAATGTAAACACTTAGATTCAATACAGGGTTTTCAGGCCCAGATTGGCCAAGAGCAGATCTCTCTGGGAGGGGGTCTTGCCAGTTTTTACTACCCCCTGGGGGTAGCTTTTTCTGTGGTTCCCCTGCCCGCACTGAACCTCTCCTGCCTTTGCTCCTGGTGTTGTAAGTTTGGAGTGGTGGATTATTGTCCATCGGAGGGGTGAGTGGAGAAAGGAGTAGGAGGGTATTCAGGGTGGGGAAGAGTAGACGGATTCAACCTTGGTTACTGAACAGGTTTAGCTTATCTAGTCTAATGTAAATTTAAAATAATGTGCGCATAGGTACCTAAAACAGGCCTTACCTAATTAGATGAATCCTAAATTGTAGATAAAAGCTAAACCTTTGATCTTGTGTGTTAAACCTCTATGAAGCATTCATGTTGATGTGTACTAAAAGTTCCAGCAGTGCCAGGTTCCAACACGGGAGCCTTTTGGGTCCCACTTTACGAGTTCACAGAAATGGTTCCTCTGTATTTTGTTCACATTTTCATATGATGGGTCAACTTGTTTTGTTTTGATGCTAAGGACGGCATCATCAAAAAAAAAATAAGATAGAGGAATGTTATAAGAATTATTATTCTGAAGTCACTATGGCCTCACACCACTCAGACATAGGAGGCCTGGAGACCTGATGTCTGTGTATAAGATCCACTGTTTGCTGAGTGCAAGGCTGAATGCTGCGTAGAATGATTATTGCCTATGATAGACTGTCTTTGTTATGTCTCAAACCAAGGCCACGGTGCAGTATTAGGGGAAGCCCGAAAAGCGAGGCAGGCAGAGACAGGGCAGACGCAGACTGCAGCGGGACCGTGGGGTGCGATTTACTTCCCAACTATGTGAATCTCTGCTCTGTTTCTCAATAAAAGTGCTGGAACTGTATCCACTCGACCGTCTCCTTCTTCAGTAACTCAGTAAAGTCTGTTATCTGTTCAAAACTCCCATAACACTGAGGGGAAACAGGCTGCTGCATCCCAGATACTCTAAGCGTTTCTGCAGCTAGATGCTTGTCCACCCCAGCGTCCTCCAGCTTTCCCCTCAGCAGCACCGGACTGATGGTGTTGAAAGCACTGGAGAAGTCAAAGAACATGACTCTCACAGCGCTCCTGGTGGTCAGGGAAATACATACCACCTGCAGAAGGCCTGTCTCTCAAACCCTACAAGGAAAATAAGGCCGGGACTGAAAGCAGTCGTAACCCCCCCCCCCCCCCCCCTTAAAACAGAGGATCCTACCTAGGACCTCTGTAACCATTTTCCTGGTTATGTTTGGTCCATCCATCATCTGAAATCAAAGAAGGAGCAGCAAAAGGAGTCACTAGAAGGAGCTAAACTATTGAAACAAAACTAAATGCAAGTTGTTGAAAAAACAATTAACCTGATGTAAAAAAAAAATAAAAAAATAAAACACCCATTAAGACAAAACACAACACACAACATGTGACCCAAAAAGGGAGCACAACAGTCAAATGGATTATTACACGAAGTTACCACACGCAAGGCTTGAGTCAGGTTAGTTTCGCTTCCCATCCAAGAAGCTTTCTCAATTCTGGGCTGACTTCCCGTTTGCGGTAAGGCGTATTGTGTCACTTCCTGTTGTTGCTGTGTGAACGACGGATTTTTGCTCCAGGCTCTCTTGCTTTTTATCTTTAAACCTCTTTGCTGTAACATCTGTTTCCAAACATAAGCACTTTTAAAATATTTTCTGTGGCTGCTCATCACGTTTGGGAACGCCTCGTGTTTCACACGGTTTGTTATTTTGCGTGATAACAGGGCACTAGCCTAGCGTTAGCCTAGCGTTAGCCAAGCCATAGCCTTATAATGGCTTCTCCGTCTCTGACTAAGTCTCCTATCTGCTGCTCTCTTTGTCAGATGTTCAGTTATTCCTCTGTCTCCTTTAGTGATAATGGTACATGTAATAAATGTAATGTTTTTGTAGCTTTGGAGGCGAGGGTGTCAGAATTGGAGACCCGGCTCCGTGCTGTTGAAAAACCAGCTGGTAGCCGCTCCTTTGCTAGTGCGGAGCCGCATAGAGTAACTTCAAGTAGCGAACCTAAAGCAGTAGCACCCGAACAGCCGGGTAACCAGGCTGGCTGGGTGACAGTTCGTAGGAAGCATAGCTCTAGATTACAGACCCCAGATCACCACCAACCCGTCTGTGTTCCTAATAAATTTTCCCCTCTCAGCGACAGTCTCGCTGAGGAGCTGACCTTAATTATTGGCAGCTCCATAATAAGAAATGTGGCACTAAAGAAACCAGGGACCAGGGACCAGTTAAATGCCTACCAGGGGCCAGAACGGGCGACATAGAATCCTACCTAAAACTACTGGCTAAGGATAAGCGCAAATACCACAAAATTGTTATTCACGCTGGCGGTAATGACACCCGGTCACGCCGATCAGAGGTCACCAAAGTTGGTGTTGCTTCGGTTTGTGAGTTTGCTAAAACTATGTCGGACTCTGTAATTTTCTCTGGCCCCATGCCTGATCTGACCAGTGATGACATGTTTAGCCGCATGTCATCATTCAACCGCTGGTTGTCTAGGTGGTGTCCAGAAAACGACGTGGGCTACATTGATAACTGGAGAACTTTCTGGGGAAAACCTGGTCTGATCAGGAGAGATGGCATTCATCCCAATTTGGATGGTGCAGCGCTTCTTTCTAGAAATATGGCCGGATTTATTAGTTCTCCTAAATGCTGACAACCCAGGGTCCAGACCAGCAAGCAGAGCCGTAGTTTAACACACCTCTCTGCAGCTTCTGTACTGTTACCCACCCATTACCCTATTGAGACGGTGTCTTTCCCACGGCCAAAACTTAACAGATCAAAAACTAATCTAAAAGGAACAAATCATAAAAATCTAATACAAATCCAGGCGGATCACTTTGAACCAAAAAAAAAATAAAATAATTAAATGTGGTCTATTAAATATAATGTCTCTCCCTCCAAAGACTTTGTTAGTTAATGAATTGATTTCTGATAATCAGACTGATTTATTTTGTCTCACAGAAACCTGGCTACAAGAGGACTACGTTAGTATAAATGAGTCAACCCCCTCCAGTTATTCAAATTTCCACATTCCCAGATCTGTGGGAAGAGGAGGAGGAGTGGCAACTATCTTTCAGTCTGATTTATTAATTAGTCCCAGGCCAACTAATAATTACAGTTCTTTTGAACATTTAACCCTCAGTTTCCCTCATCCAAACTGCAAAACAATAAAACCTCTTCTGTTTGTTGTTTTGTATCGTCCACCAGGCCCTTACACTCAGTTTTTGGATCAGTTGTCAGATTTCTTATCTGATTTGGTGTTAAATACTGATAAATGGTATTTCTCAGGGGTTGAGTAGTCGTCTGGCAACCAGAAGGTTGTGGGTTCGATTCCAGCTTCCCCTTGGCACTTAACCCCAAGTTGCCTACCGAGCTGCGTCTCGGTGTATAAATGAGCGACTGGGTGAACGTGGCTATAGTGTACAGCGCTTTGGGTGGTCAGCATGACTGGAAAAGCGCTATATAAGTTCAGTCCATTTACCATTTAAATACTGATAAGGTTATTATAGTGGGTGATTTTAACATCCATGTTGACACTGAATGTGATAACCTTAGATAACCTTAGGATAGCCTTTAAAACCATCCTAGATTCAATTGGTTTTGCTCAAAATGTGCATAAACTGACGTCCACCAGGCCAACTCTCTGACGCACTCTCGGCTCTATACTTTAGACCTTGTTCTGACATATGGCATTGATTGTGAAGAATTAACAGTATTCTCTCACAACCCTGTCCTGTCTGATCATTTTTTAATAACATTTAAGTTTAATCTAACTGAGTTCTCCACCCCCAAAAGAGGGTTCCATTATAGTAGATCTTTATTGGATAATGCTGTATCAAAACTTAAAGAGTCTGTCCCCTTTTCAATATCCTCAGTATTGCAGAAATGCCCTGTAGATGGCAGTAATGTTGTTTCTTCCCATTCACAAATAGATGTCTTTGTTAACGGTTTGACTTTGTCATTGCGTTCTGCATTAGACAATGTAGCTCCCTTGAAAAAGAAGGTTATAATTCACAGGAAGCTGGCTCCCTGGTTTAATTCAGAGCTCCGTTCCTTGAAGCACAATGTTAGGAAAATAGAGAGAAAATGGTGCTCTACACACCAAGAGGAATCCTACTTAATCTGGAGGGACAGTCTATTGTTGTATAACAAGACCCTTTGCAGAGTTAGAGCAGCATATTTTTCATCATTAATTGAAGAGAATAAAAATAATCCTAGATTTCTCTTTAGTACAGTTGCCAAACTTACCCAGAGCCACAGCTCTGTTGAGCCACCCATTCCCTTAGCTCTTAGTAGTAACGATTTTATGGGATTCTTCATAAATAAAATTGATGCCATTAAAAATAAAATTGGCATCCTCCCAAACATGATTACCTCGTCCTCAGTAAGTGAGGCAGCAATGGAGGAATCTTTAGAACTTGTGCAGTGTTTGAACTGTTTAGAAGCGGTAGAGCTTTCTGAGCTATCTAAAATTTTAGCTTCATCTAAACCTTCTACCTGTATGTTGGACCCAATCCCAACCAAGTTGTTTAAGGACATATTCCCTTTGATCAGTGGCACTATTTTAGACATGATTAATCTATCCTTAGTAAATGGATATGTACCACAGGTTTTTAAAGTAGCTGTTATTAAACCTTTACTTAAGAAACCTTCTCTTGATCAAGATGAGTTAGTAAACTACAGACCTATATCTAATCTTCTTTTCTTATCTAAAATTATTGAGAAAGTAGTTGCTAATCAACTTTGTGAACATTTACAAAGCAATGACCTACTTGAGGAGTTTCAGTCAGCCTTCAGAGCTCATCATAGCACTGAAACAGCTCTGTTGAAGGTCACTAATGATATTCTCATGGCCTCAGATAATGGACTTGTGTCTGTACTTGTCCTGTTAGATCTCAGTGCTGCATTTGATACAGTTGATCACAATATTCTGCTACAAAGACTTGAGCATACTGTGGAGTACCACAGGGTTCAGTCCTTGGACCAATTCTATTTAATATATATTTGCTTCCGATCGGCAAAATTATCAGACAGCATGGCATTAATTTCCACTGTTATGCTGATGATACTCAGCTATATTTATCCATAAATCCTGATGAATACAATCAATTACTTCGACTGCAGTCATGTCTTGATGACATCAAAAGCTGGATGACTTTAAATTTCCTGCATCTAAAGTCTGACAAGACCAAAGTTGTAATCTTTGGGCCAGAGTCCTCAAAAAATAAACTTCTTAACCAATCACTTAATCTGGGTGGCATTAACTTGGCCTCTGGTAATAAAGTTATTTTTGACCAAGACATGTCATTTAAATCCCATATTAAGCAGGTTTCCAGAGTTTCCTTTTTTGACCTCAGGAATATCGCCAAAATTAGAAACATTCTGTCCAGGAGTGATGCTGAAAAACTAGTCCATGCATTTGTTACTTCAAGGCTGGACTATTGTAATTCTTTACTATCAGGAAGTCCACAAAGAGTTCTGATGAAAATTAACAAGCGGGATCATATTTCTCCAATTTTAGCTTCCCTTCATTGGCTTCCTGTTAAATCAAGAATAGAATTTAAATTTCTTCTTCTAACGTATAAACCCCTAATAATCAAGCTCCAATATATATAAGAGCTCTGATTACCTCGTATGTTCCTAACAGAGCACTTCGCTCTCAGACTGCAGGTCTGCTGGTGGTTCCTAGTCTCTAAAAGTAGAATGGGAGGCAGATCCTTTAGCCATCAGGCTCCTCTCCTGTGGAACCAACTCCCAGTTTTGGTCCGTGAGGCTAACACCCTGTCTACATTTAAGACTAGGCTTAAAACTTTTCTTTTTGACAAAAATTATAACTAGTGGCTCATGTTACTCTCAGCTACCTTTATAGTTTTACTGCTATAGGCTTAGGCTACTGGAGTATATCAGGATCTAATTTTCTCACTCTATTGAGTTCTACTGTTCTTCAATTATGCATTATGTGTTGTCATTTCTGCTTTTAACTTTCTGTTCTCTCTTGTCTTCATAGTAGGTACACCTGGTCTGGCGTTCTGTTAACTGTGACATCATCCAGAGAAGACGGCTCACCCGCTACTACCATCTAATGTAGAACAGATTACTGGATAAATGTGTGCTTCTGTGCTTTTTTGTCTGTCTTGTTGTGTCTCTGCTCTGTCTTCTGTAACCCCAGTCGGTCGAGGCAGATGACCGTTCATACTGAGCCCGGTTCTGCCGGAGGTTTTCCTTCCCGTTAATGGGGAGTTTTTTTTCCCACTGTCGCTCATGCTTGCTCAGTATGAGGGATTGCAGCAAAGCAATGTACAATGCAGACAACTCTCCCTGTGGCTCTACGCTTCCCCAGGAGTGAATGCTGCTTGTCGGGACTTTGATGCAATCAACTGGTTTCCTTATATAGGACATTTTTGACCAATCTGTATAAATCTGACCCAATCTTTATAATATGATTGAACTTGATTTTGTAATGTGCCTTGAGATGACATGTTTCATTATTTGGCGCTATATAAATAAAATTGAATTGAATTGACAATACCACAAGTGGCAACTAATAATCCAAACCAACTATGAACTGTTGACACCACAACACAAATGGTCACACCTCAAGTGGTTTAATACCACAACAAGTTATCACATCAACAAGTCACCTAAACACACAAGTGACCAACAAAATTTGGAGAGCCACTGCAACAAAAAGGATCACCATCAGCATGGTCTACCGCCACACTTAAAAGTTACTGCTTCAGAAAGCCAGCAACACAAGATGTGATCTGACCACAAGTAGGCTAACCTCACCACAACATCAAAGGTCACATTACAAACACAAGACAGACACTTTTTAGACAGACATCTAAAAAAAAGAAACCCACAGTATCCAAATTTAGACAAAATAATCCAACAAACCAACTTACAAAACCAGTCAGAGAATACCAAATACTTAAATAAAACACTGTCAGGAAGTGCATGACTGGTACAAACAAATAGCAAGTCTCCCATTTTCCTGCAGCTAACTAAAGGCCCGTTTACACTAAACTTTTTAACCGAGCCAAGCCGAGAGCAGTCTGAGCTTGGATCAGTTAACCAAGCCAAGACGACCATTTACACACCACACTATCCTGGTTCCTTGGTTGCTCCTCGCCTCCTAGTGATGATCTGCGGTACTACCGCTCTCTGGGATTGAAGGCGGAAGCAGCAAATCAAAACGGGGGCGCCCGTAACATTCAGGATGTTATGGTTAGACAGAGTCGGCTTTTGGGACGTGGATAAGACAATAAAACGTCTAATAAGGATTTACAGACGCAGGAAACAACGACAGACACTGAGGTTGATCACACTGCTAAGTAGAATCATCTCTGGAAATCGTGTGGCATGGTAAGGAAGCTAGTATTATTATGAATGTCTGAAATTTGTCTGAATGGAGTGTGAATCGGGACGTGCAGCCAGACACGGCGGAAAAAACGCGGACAGTCAGCTGACTGTAAGGGGATGATGCGGTCTGCTCATCCGCTCTTTATCAGATAACCGGGCCAGAAAAAAAAAAAAAAAAAAAAAAAAAAAAAAAACAGGCCGAGACCTACTCAGGAACTGGTCTGCAGTTAGCGCGGTCTGGTTATGTGTAGCGCAGTCCAGTTCAGTCTGCTGACCATTTACACACAAGAGTTTTCTCTGTTACCGAGCTCGGACTGATCTCGGCTCGGTTAAAAAAAGTGTAGTGTAAACGGGCCTTAAGAGACCAGAACCCTGCCTAACCTTAGCCTAGTCTTCAGGCCTTTTTCACCAAGATCCAAGGTACTTGAAGACCGAGATGCCACTGGCAGAAAATCCTTCCAGGTCAAAAACCTCTCAGGCAGCAAACCACGGCGGTGCCCTCAGCCCAGAGTTCAGCCCAAAATTAAACTCAAATAATAAACACCCCTCCCTGGGCTACCACCTTACCGTGGTGGAGGGGTTTGAGTGTCCCAATGATCCTAGGAGCTATGCTTTCAGGGGCTTTACGCCCCTACTAGGGTCACCCAAGGCAGACAGGTCCTAGGTGAGGGACCAGACAAAGAGCAGCCCAAAAATCCCCTTATGACAAGTAACACTATTGGACTTCGTGTTCCCTCGCCCGGACGCGGGTCACCGGGGCGCCACTCTGGAGCCAGGCCTGGAGGTGGGGCACGATGCCGAGCACCTGGTGGCCGGGCTTTTGCCCATGAAGCCTGGCCGGGCTCAGCCCGAAAAGGATACATGGGTCCCCCTTCCGATGGGCTCACCACTTGTTAGGGGGGCCAAAGGGGTTGGGTGCAATGTGAAATGGGTGGCAGTCAAGGGCGGGGGCCTTGGCGTTCCAATCCTCGGCTGCAGAAGCTGGCTCTTGGGATGTGGAATGTCGCCTCTCTGGTGGGGAACGAGCCTGAGCTTGTGCGCGAGGTTGAGAGATTCCGACTAGAGATAGTTGGACTCACCTCGAAGCATGGCTCCGGCTCTGGAACCAGTCTCCTTGAGAGGGGCTGCACATTCTTCCACTCTGGAGTTGCCCCGGGTGAGAGGCTCCGAGCTGGGGTGGGCATACTTGTTGCCCCTCATCTCAGTGCCTGTACGTTGGGGTTCACCCCGGTGAAAGAGAGGGTGGCCTCCCTCCGCAAACATGTGGGGGGGCAGGTTCTGACTGACTGTGCTTATGCACCAAACGGCAGTTCTGATTACCCACTCTTTTTGGAGTCCTTGGAGGGGGTACTGGAGAGTGCCTCTCCTGGGGACTCCCTCGTTCTGCTGGGGGACTTCAACGCTCATGTGGGCAATGACAGTGAGACCTGGAGAGGCGTCGTTGGGAGGAATGGCCCACCTGATCTGAACTCAAGTGGTATTCTGTTGTTAGACTTCTGTGCTCATCACGGATTGTCCATCACAAACACCATGTTCAAGCATAAGGGTGTCCACATGTGCTCTTGGCACCAGGACACCCTAGGCCGCAGTTCGATGATTGACTGTTGTCGTTTCATCTGATCTGCGGCCGCATGTCTTGGACACTCGGGTGAAGAGAGGGGTGCAGCTCTCCACCAACCACTACCTTTCCGGAGTGAGAAGACTGACCGCCCGCCTCTGATGGCAGTTGTATGAAGGTTCTTTTGATCCAGAAGCACTTGTGTCTCGTAAGCGTGAATTTGAAGTTGTAGAGAGAGTTCCGTTCCAAGTTTTGTATTTGTAGGATTAAAAAAAAAAATAAAATCACAAGTACAATTTTTTTTATACCTGTTCAAATTTTAAAAGTACACAAATTCTGTTCTGTGAGTTGCACATCAGAAATATCTTCCATTCAGTTTTTCTACAGTTGATCTAAAACAAATGTTGCAAAACAAAGCCAAACATGTGTATTAAAATCTTCAAGTATATATATATATATATATATATATATATATATATATATATATATATATATATATATATATATATATATATATATTTATTTATTTATTTATTATTTTTCCTAAACGCAAATACAAATCCATAGATACAACTGCACAAATCTGCTGCTGTGAGTCAGAAATTCAACTTTAGAAGTTACACCTTCATTTTCACTTTTGACAAATGTCTCACAGGTACAAATCTGTGACTTGTGGGTAGTACCCTTGTTCGGACAGCAGGGGGCGCTGCCTGCGCGGTCAGTCTGTACAAACCGGAAGTACATATGGCATACTGCCTTGTTGCCTTCCAAGGACCCAGCCCACATATGGCCTCGAAGGACACAGCTGTCACTGTCACTACTACTACAATAGCGCTCCGCGAGCGTTCTATTTTTAGAATTTCTCTTTAATTCTCATTAATTTCTCGAAACTAAAAACTGCCATGGAGAAATGTGTGCGATGGGTACACTTGTGCGGTCGGCCTTCACAACAGTTCAACCCGGAAAAAGTTACCAAATTCACGTACATATGCAGCATTTTGTTGGAGGAAAGGGCTCATCCGAAGAACATCCTGACCCAATTCCAGCGACATCAAGTAGTAAACAGGTAAGATTTTTTTGGTGTTTTATTGAAGCTTAAATCTGATCATACGTCGAACAGCTCACGACAAAACGAGTCACACTTCTTTCATGTCTGAGCAGGAGAAAAACATCGACTTACCGTTCTATCAACTCGGCCCGTTTTCCAGTCTAAACCCTCGCCACTCAAGCCATCGTTTGAGCTGAACGTTGGTATGTTGTTCAACAGTTTGACCTGTAAACTGGGCGCCTAGGACATTCTCTTGTGAGAGTTTAACAGCTGTAAAGTTGGCCATATCCTTGTATGTGTTGCACGTGTAATGGCTGGTTGCTACTTGCGCTCTGACACCGTTTGTCCTACCTTAGCAACAAGTCATTGACGTCTCGAGTGTGGAGCACTATTATATTATATCTGATAGAAATCAGTGGTCACTACCCAATCCATACTTAAGATAAGATAAGTTAGTCTTTATTGATCTCACAATGGAGAAATTCACTCGTCACATCGGCTCATACAAGAAGGTGCAGAGTAGGGAAGGTGCATTCAGTTATATACAGTGAATCTTCATATATACAATGAATCAGAAAGAATACCAAAGAATACAAAAAAGGAAATAGGAATGGGCATATGATGTCTCATTTACATTGTTAGTGGTCTATATATATATATATATATATATATATATATATATATATATATATATATATATATATATATATATATATATATATATATAAACATATCTATATACTTAAATATATACATATCTATGCGCCTACTTACATACGCACCTACGCGTATGTATGTGCATATACATTGTATACATGTATATGCACGTATACATACTTGTAGAACGATCAATTCCATCAGCTCATTTGCGCATGAGCGAACAGAATAACTTCGAGGTAGACAACAGTTCATATTTTTTACTTTTTTATTCTGTGTTCTTTTTTTGGGGGCGGGGGTTTTCCTTTTTGTATATCTTTGTATTTGCATGAATACAACATATTCTAAGAATGAAAAAAAAAACACATACATGAAAAAAATGTGAAATCGCCTTTGGATCAATACTTTAACTGCTCTAAGCATGCACAAATATGTCACACAGTGTATACAAATTTGTTTAAATACTTTTTCAAATAGACTTTTTTTGTACTTAACTGTGCACTCCAACAGTACTGATCACACAATGGATTTCATTTCAAACAGCTGCGTAGAGAAGGACCTCGCTGCAGCAAACAGAAAGGGACGGGACGGACTGCTGTCAGTCCCTTACCTTATTTGGTAATAGGACTAATGCACTCCGGAAATGAAGGGGGCACCATTTTCATAACCACTAGTACCTTAAAGAAGTGGAGTTGTAGAGGTCTGAGAGGTTCTTCCACTGATGTTCGGCACACAATCCACAATGCAAAACCCACAGTGCAAAACCCACAAAGTCAGCAAAAGGTATTTTTACTTTCTTAAAACTTTCACATAGTAAATCATTTTTTAGATTAGGTTTAAAATATAATTAACAGTTGTAGACAATAAAAATTCGTAACTCATACAGAGAAGGCTCATTTTAGCATGTAGCATAGATAATTATTTCCCTGCAGGGCACTATTAGATGAAAATAGAAAAGTAGATAACATGTATATTTGAGAAATGTATTGTATTCTCCAACTTTATTTTAATCATACAGATCTACGAATCAATTTGCAACATATTGCTGTCCCCTTTGCTCACACAGTGCCGATGAGTCGTGCAAGATACAGAACCATATAGCAAAAGCTGCTATGGCTCAACATAACGGCATGTAAAACTACACTTGAAAAATATAAAATATTTGTTTGCATAATTATCAGTTTTCTAGTGTTTTTCTTTTATTTTTAAAGGTTAATCTTTTATAAATATGTTTTTTACACCAATATTACATTTCTGGAATGTCTAATATTTTTTATAAACCAACAGCTGCCATCATAGATTGGTGTTGTACCCAGATGTGATACTCTAATAACGAGTAGCACTGCCTCAATATATTTTTAATAAGTAACTGCAATAAACTACACAAGTAAAAGTATTTGGTGAGATGGCTATCATTAAGTACTGTTTTACTGATCATATTGTGCAATGTAATATTGTGCTGTCCTCGCCCTGAGTTTTCCAATTTTTCAGCCGGCTAGACAGCCAGACAACGACGTTGCCTTAAGCCGGGCGTACACTGTACGAGTTTTTCCCCTTTTCGGGCCGATTCTTCAGTCGTGCGAGCATTTTTTTGAATCGGGCCGAATTTCAGCTTGATCGTAGAGGGGGGGAGGAGGGGGGAATGGCTTCTCATGACTACCTCCCGATCAGGAATCGGACGATCGGTGAAAATCAAACATGTTTGAAATTCAGTCGGCTGTCGTGAGGTTTTCGTGAGCGCATCCTGCTGTTCAAGCAGAGCTACGAGGGGGCGCCCTCCCCTCCTCTCCGTCCCCGCCAGCGGAGGGAGGGAAGCGGGCGTCCCTGAAGCAACTTCTGGCCGGTGTTGGGGAGGGCGAGCCGTCCGGTCCGCGCAACGCGCTGGCCGCCTGTTTGGCACTCCTCCGCGGACCGCGCAACGCGCTGGCCGCCTGTTTCGGCACTTCTCCGCTTGCTTGGGGGGGGGGGGGGGTTGCCGCGCGGCCGCCGATGCATCTCGTCTCTCCTCTCTCTCCCCTCCGTTCCCCCGACGCCCGGTGCCTCCTGTGGGCCTCGCCAGAGCTGGGCTCGAACCCCTGCTCTGGGTCCCTGTCACCTATCGTCGCTCGCCTGCCTCTGCCACCACAGCGAGCGGTCCCAGAGGGGACACGACGTACAGTGTGAGCAGTCCGGTCTCGTCCGAGCGTCGCGCCGCACAGATCGTGAGCGGTGAACTTTTTAAACCCCGCGGTTCCGTCGCACAGTTTGAGATGTATATAAGTACCACGACTGAAAAACTCGTACAGTGTACGCCCGGCTTTACTCTCAAATGTTCTCACAACTTTTCCCATGGACCAGTTGTTTCTGTGAGCGAGAGCGTCTTTCAATAACACAATGTCACCAACTTTAATGTTCGGTTTATCGTCAATCCATTTTCTCCTTTTCTGCAAAGTTGATAAATATTCACTTTTCCACTGTTTCCAAAAAGAGTCTGCAAGACACTGTACTTGCTTCCATTGTTTGGAGTAGAGGTCTGGCGATGTAAAGCTTCCTGCTGGTGCAGATAGCGCATTCGTCTTTTGGGTGAGGAGCATTGCTGGAGTGAGGAGATTTGGTTTGTCTGGATCTGTTGAAATTGGTACAAGTGGTCTTGCATTCATTATTGCCATTACTTCTGCCATGAACGTACTTAACACTTCATGCATGAGTTGAATGTGTCCGGCTTTCAAAAGAATACTGCCCAGGATCCGTCTTGCAACTCCGATGAGTCGCTCCCACGATCCACCCACATGTGAGGAGTGAGGAGAGTTGAACAGCCATGTGCAGCACAAATATTGCCCATTTATTTCAGCAGACATGAATAAAAATGTGCACTTTTAGGTGTTTTATAACCAAAAATGAAAAATATTAATACAAAAAAAACAAATTAAGGTTAGAAGAAACCTAGCATAAACAACATATCTGTGAATCATGTTTTTTTTTTTTTTAGGTTAAAATATGTTCCTTATTCAGTTAAGTTACACGCATTAGGTTGGGTATCAACAACGTTATATGGAAAAAGGGTCCTAATTATTTATTTATTGTCAAAATCTAATAATTGAGTAAATCTAATTAGTCAATACCTGCCCATGGCTGTTTGAGCAATATCACTTTACAATTTCAATAAAAAAATGTTTTAGAATATATGTTACGAATCCAGCGCTGGTGCCTTGCAGCAAGAAGGTTCTCGGTTCAAATCCAACCCTGGGTCTTTCTGCATGGAGTCTGCATGTTCTCCCTGTGCATGCGTGGGTTCTCTCCGGGTACTCCGGCTTCCTCCCACAGTCCAAAAACATGACTGTTAGGTTAATTGGCTTCCCAAAACTGTCCTTAGCACAAACAACCATTCACACACACACTCACACCCGTTTGTCTCACTGTGTTGCCCTGTGACAGACTAGCGACTTGTCCAGGGTGTACCCCGCCTCTTGCCCAGTGGACGCTGGAGATAGGCACCAGCAACCCCCGCGACCCCATAAGGGATTAAGCAGGTCAGAAAATAGATGGATGGATCGTCATTTTCATTTGTACATATTTATGTGCAAATGACACTAAAACCCTAAATGTTTTTAAAAAATTGTTATTCATATTTGGACAGCATTTTTTATACAATTAGAGATGGAAAGGATAAGATACTGAGAGATATAAAGTATTAATTATTTTTTAATGCACTTCACCATGCAGGTGCAAAGAATATCGGCAATCTTACAGGTAAGACTCATTCATAATCACGTGTCATAGCCATTCTTCTGGTATGATAGTCTTGCAATGCACCTGTTTTTTTATTTTATTTTCAGATGCCTTTGAATAGACTTGAAGGTGTTCTCCAGGAGGTGGTACTAGCACATAGAGACAAAGCTTACCTCACCCTGGCATGACAAGACACACTTTGGCATGCCATGCAAGTGCTTTGAAGCCATTGTGTCTGACCCAGTTTCCGGGAAGAAGACTCACTTTGCTTGGATAGAAGTAAGAACCTTTGACCTTTTTCACCTAAAACATGCACAATTAGATTCAAACAACATGAAATCTATTTTTTATTAACAGGTGAGATCCACTGAGGTAAATTTTCAGTCATTCAAGGCAGAAAATCGGATTCCTTTTGCTGTTGAAATGTGTTCTTCCTGCAACCGGCAAAGTAAAGACTGTGTGGGCTTCACCGGAAATGGAAGACGAAGAGAGTACCCTCGTTACTACTCTGATGGCATACCAGGACACTACCCTGAATGCCAATACTGAATGCAAGGAGAATATTAGTTGTTTTCCAGTCTTTTACACATTTCTGCTGAAGCACATTTGCCTTTTGACTTGTGCAGTCATTCTTTTTCATAATGTGTTACATGATTACCATTATTTAGGTTTCATAGAGATAGTGTTTCCAGACAAAGTTACACTGTGGTGGTAATATCTCCTGGTTCTACTCTCTTCAAGAGGGTAGAACCAATAAAGGGGTTGTAAATATATTGTAACAGCGTTGTTTAACGTTTGGATAACCTTGTTTTAAAAATTTTAAATACAAGCAAATTTAATAACTTTAAATGCAATGCTTCTTAATCTTTTTGAACAATGACTAATCAATACAAATTTTCTTTACAAACCTGACATACGGTTAAGTTGTTTATGTTTTAACAGTCAGAATCAACTGTTGTTTTTCTTTGTAATAAAGTGAAATCGTACATAAATATTTTGTTCGGATACAAAGTCATGACACAAACATAAGATGAAAGGTATGCTGTGCGAAGGTGGAGATCGGGTGGGGGTGAGGAAAGCTCAGATGAGGAGCAGTTGCACACATCAAGCGTCAAGCCGGACTTAATGATGGGTGGAGGAGATGAGACTGACGCCGTTAGGCTGAGACTGAGGTGCATTATCAGGATATTGGCTGAGCAGGTGAGATGAAGACAGTCATGGTTAGAATTTACACAGTTTAATTTATGTTACCAATGGCTTTATTCAAAAATGTTTTTATATAGAAAAAAAGAAAACTCATCCACAGCAGATCATTCGCTCTGGCGGTTACCAGCAACATGTCTACTGCTGGGGTAAGAGCACCGAAAATTATTTCTTGTTAAATAAACTTTATAAAACCTACTTTCTTTAAGTGAGTCTTTCCAAGTTGAAGCTACATTTAAAGTTTTAAATAAATCACTCTGTTTTGCAAAAAAATGGGTATTTAAGGTCTTTGGAGCACAGTTTATGAATCGATTGCAATTGGTAGAATTGATATGGAATTTCTAAATGGAATAGTGGGTCACAAATCAGTTTACTGGAGTCCTAAAAAGAAAAGTTTCCAATGAGACATTATCATAAACAATGATAAGAATTGAGCCAGGTTGCCGGCAACCAAGTATATCTTAGTTTTCGGAATGCCATTTGTTAGAAGTTCAAAAGTCCTTTGGTTTGTTTGTAAATTGTTTTCACAATGTGAATAATAAGAAAAATATTTGGCAAATAAACAGAACAAAAGTGCACTGTAAATGGACAGAAAGTTGGCGTGTATGATAATTATTGGATGGATATATGTGTTAATATAATGTACATTTGTCTCTAAACTATTAATTTGATATAGGTTTTATGACATTTGTTTGTGATAGGGTGTAAGGATAGATAAAAACATCTCCATAATGATTCATTATTTTTGCTTATTTTAGATTGTTTCTAATGTAATTTTAAACATTCGAAAAGATGATTTAATAAAGATTTAAAAATAAAAAAAGACACCACGTAATAGACATACCACGTGACATAACATGATTTTTAGCCATTTCTTTACAGTTTAATTTTGATTTTTTTAATGTTAAAAGTGTTCTTGAGCATTTTAAAAAGGTGTTGTCAAATAAAACGCGTTATTATTATAATTATTATAACATGGCCGATACAGGAGGATCTGTCCCCGCCCCTTTCTGTTTGCTGCAGCAAGGGCCGTTTCTCAATTCACGAGAACGCGAGTCCGTACTCGGGTTCTCGTCAAGTCTGTTCTCGGTAAGAACACAGGAAGATCGGACTTGATGAGAACGCGAGCACGCAGCACGTATTATGTATTGGAACAGAAGCGTACTCGTGACGTCATCACACCCACAGCTCTTGAGCATTTCTTTAACGTTCAAAACTATTTATACACTACACCATCATATCTTATTGAAAACGTTTATTTAAATTAATTTCTATGTATAAGTATAAAAAATATTTAAAATAATTACAGAACTGTGGGTATAAAACCAGCAATAGCGTGAATTTCTTTGTGGGGAGTTGTAATTGTTGTAGTTGCAGAGGCGATTGAATCTTTTTTAAAAATCAGCACTTTGTAGAAGCAAAATGAGCGATACGAGCATTATTGCTGTTGCTTCGGTTGTTGGTCAGCTTTACCAGCAGGCTGAAGAGGAGGTGATGCAGCTGAGGAGGCAAATCCGAGCAAGGAGAAGATTGATGCAGCAGAGGAGGCTCAGAAGGCAGGCTTTGCTCACCCATCTATTGCCAACTGGTAGGCATTTTAAGATTAACAGCCTATTTCCTACTTTTATCTTTAAAAAAAACCCATTGATGATGATATTAAAAACGTGAGCAGGTTGAAATTGTGACTATTTTTCCTATATTAATAAAAATGAAGACCCAGTTTTAACATTAATAACAGTAGGGTTAAGCTACCTTATTGCACCTCCTGACCTTCACAGCATTGATCATTAAGAAAGGGGGAAAAAAAAAACATTTTTATGTCTGTCCACCTTTACAGTGATTAATCTATAAATTATGTGCAGTTAGTTCAGCCCATTTTTTCAGTGAAATGGTAAAAATACCAGAGAAGGGAAGCCATTTGTTACATTTACTATACAACACTATACATTTTACCTTTTCTTTCTTGAGAACTATAATAATCTGCATGTTAAACAGGTATAGTTTTATGCATAGAAAAGGTGACAAAAAACAATTATGGTAACATTTGGCATTTTTTATTTACAGGAAGAAACAGAAACAAAATATGTGAGGATAAACACCTCTGTGCCAATCCTCCAAATATGTTTTAATGAAGGGGACCTGAAACCAGCCTTCAGGCTAAACAGGGCCACCATCGTCCTCCTCCTTCAGCTGCTGCCCATCCAGAAGGTCCATGGATGGCCACAGGAGATAGAGGTGCTGGTGACCCTCTGCTGGCTGGCCTGCGGTGCATCCTATAGGGAAACAGCTTGCCAGTAAGATCTCTTACCTTCTTGTCCTTAAATACAGCCAGCAATGACACACAATTGATACATAGATTATATAAATTGGATAGAAGATTAAGACATATCACCATATTACCTAAATTACAAGTTAATTTTATATTTGGTACAGGTCAAGTGGAGGCACGCTACAACAGGCACCACGCCAAGGCTGATAAACATCATTGAGCGTGTCTTTGGTGGTCTGAAGACACGGTGGCGTTCCATCTTCTTCAGGGCGCTGGAGGTCCGCCTGACGTTTGCCCCAAAAGTAATCGCCGCCTGCTGCATCCTCCACAGTATTTGTATAGCAGCAGGTGATCAGCTAGATGAGGAGGACGACCCAGAGGAGGACGGCCATCCAGCGGCTGAAGACAGGGAGCTGCTCCAGCTGGCTGCATGTTTAAGTGAACATGACTACACCTGACCTAATGTAGATCAGTTCTAGTCATGTTCACATGCTGCTTCATTTCTTTTTTTTTTACCACCTGGAAAAATACATAAAATAATGTGTAAATTAATTTCCATTCCAACTATTTTCAATTGTAAGTTTATAGGCATTGTCTATTTGTATAAGATCTTAATGAGTTATTTCTTTGTTTTAAACCATGTTAGTAACTGTTAATAATTTGTTGAATATATTACACCTTCATTCTGTTCCAAAGATAAAACATTTGTATAAAATAAATGTCAGGTTTTTTCATATACTATTATTACTATTATTTTCTTTCCTTCTTTCTCCTCTCAATTATTTGTGTCCTTACTCAGAAGAAACTCACTTAGATAGGAAAAACATTTATAGAATGTATTTATTTATTTAATATGTTGCTGCCGTCCTATGCAGACATATACAATTTATTCCAGCAAGTATTGAGTTAATAAAGCAACACACGTCAGTCAGATAAACACAAAACAAATAAATAAATCATAACCAGCGGTATTATGCACTCTACTTCTTTTAATTACGCACTAACTCTGTAAACAGGCCACATAGAGAAAGCTTAAAAGTATAATGTTCTCGCCTCAAACGATCTTAAAACGTACTTTTGAAGAACAACAGCAGCAGAAAAGGGAATTTTTAACTTACCGCTGTGAGCTCTGTTTGCGCTGTCTCAAATCAAGCTGCGGCCGCGGTGCATTCTGGGCAAGCGGTCAGTCTGAAGAATGCACAAGTCTGCTCTGGTGCATGCTCGATAAAGAGGGCGGGCGAGAACAACATCCGGGGAATTCGGCGCGTTCTCGATTTGCCGTTCTCAGCATTGGAACACTGCTCGGTCTGAGGCTGATGACGTGTCACGAGCACACGAGCACACGAGCACGCTCAAGAATGCATATTGAGAAACGGCCACGGTGTACTTGGCTGAGTCCTTGGAAGGCAACAAGGCAGGATGCCATATATGTACTTCCGGTTGGTACAGACTGACCAAGCAGGCATCACCCTCTGCTGTCCGAAGAAGGGTACTACCCACAAGGCACAGATCATTTTTACTGGTGAGACATTTGTGCTGTTTTATAGACCCCATGACAGGTGATTATTTAAAGAATAAGTCAGAGTGCATGTTTTATATTGAATAAAAGGCAAAAAAAAAAAAAGAAGTGAATGATGGTTTTTATCATTATTCTTAAAACAATTTTTTCACAGGATGTTATGTTTTAACTAGGTAAGGCAATCTCCATCTGCTTAAAATTAGTTGAATTTAAATTATTAGCACCATATAAAACAGATCAGATTTGGTGAATATGTGACAATTTATGAACTTGGCCTATGAAAATATAAATAGTTAAATCTATTATTTATTAGGCTATCATTAATCTAAAAAAAAATGTAATCCCAATTATTGGAAAAATCAAGCCCCAAATCAATACGATCTATACATATAGGTCTATTCATATTATTATTCACAGTTCTGCTCTAAAAAAGATCGTAAAGGTTCTTCACGAACAAAGTCGATTTTTTATGAAAAAATACAGGGCTTGAATTTGAAATTGAATTTACATGTTGTTTGTTTCAGTCATATCGCTGTCAAAATCTCTTATCTCACAGTTTAATTTGACTTGCTCTCATCACACACACACAATATATCGTCGGCGAGGATTCTGGAGAAGAACACATTGTGCAGCTAGCCTTAGAATATAACCATGTATAAATTCATGATAAAGACAGAAAGATGGATAAATAAGAGGTTAAGAGAGACAGAAGATGGCTGCTCGTATAAAGCTGTACTCTGTGATTTAAAAGGACAGCTGAGTAGAACAAATTTCCCCATTGTGGGACAGTAAAGGAATATTTATTGTTACTTTTGTACGTAGTCTAAATAATGGCAGGATTGGTCCTCCATACCCAACAGCCAGAAGAAAACATGCAACCATCTTTCTAGACAAGATAAACCAAAAAGTGATATTTGTTTGTCAGAAAGACAGACAAGAAGAACTTGATGCTGAATGTTGCTACATGCTAAGCTAGCATTAGCATAACATGAGCTACATGCTAAGCTAGCATTAGCGCCCTCTTTGCTACATTCTAGCTGATCATGTGCTGCAGGCTTAGCCAGTTTTCTGGGGGAAACCCTGCAACGAGTTGTGATGAAGAGGAGGAATCCACCAGCTGCTGAAAACGGCTCCTAAACTTTAGCTCCATCCACACAGTTAGCATGAAGAAGGAAATCTCCAAACCTGATGGGTGCAGCAGAACTCTAGGCTGGAAAACATCCCCCATCATTGGTGTCTCCTCTGCTGCGTCCTGCCGCTCTTTGAGCTCCTGCTTCCCTCCAGTTTCTCCGCTGTGCCTCCAGCTGCTGGACTTCTTTCCAGACTTCATCACCTGCAGCAGCTGCTGCTCTCTTCCAGCTTCACCAACACTCCCGATTCTGGCCTCACAGCAACACAAGGACAAAGAACCCGGAGAATCAACGTGACTGCGCGTTTGGGAAGAGGACATAAGAGTGAACATAGACATAATATGAGTAGACCCCGCATTGACAGTTGCTGCGCAGGAATTACGGCCGCCATCTTGGAGCAGTTGAACTGCTACCCAAATTCTCCTGATTTAAGATGAACAGACGAATAATGCCTCAGCACTGTGTGGCGTAATTGTATTTGAATCGACGGACTATTGACGTCAGGGCTCGAGGGATAACTTTTCACAAGTAAGATGAAGAGATATTGATTATACTTTTGATTAGAATGTGATTTTTTAAATATTAGGTAGAGAGATACAGGTCTACATATGGATGCTATAAACAGAGTTTAAGTTTTTGTGACCTAGTCTCTCCATAATTTCATCAGAGCTTCAGTCATTAGTTAATTAGTGACTCCCTGTACATTTTAGGATTCATGTTAAAGTTCTTTTATTTGTTTTTAAGTCTCTTCATGTTCTTGCTCCATCTTACCTTTCTGAGTTGCTGCACCTTTATGCACCCTCCTGTTCACTCAGGTCAGCGGATCAGCTGCTTCTTGAGGTCCCAAAAACTAAGCAGAAGCTTAGGGGGGATCATGCTTTCTCTGTGGCAGCTCCAAAAATGTGGAATGACCTTCCATTCCAAATTAAATTGTGTAATTCTTTGTCTGATTTTAAATTGCTTTTAAAAATGTATCTCTTTGCCTTGGCTTTCTGTACTGTGTCAGATGTAGATTTAAGCCTGTGAGACATTACTTTAAATAACTTTTATTTTAATATTATTATAGATTTTATAGTTCTGGTTTTAATTTAGTCTTTTATGCTTTTATTGTTTTTTGAGTCTGTGTAATCATTTTATGTTGTCTCACTGTATAAATTAAGTTGGATTGGATATATATATATATATATATATATATATATATATATATATATATATATATATATATATATATATATATATATATATATATACATACACACAGATATGCCTAAGCCACAGATCTGTCTCCTGTGCTTCGTATCCGTGAGTTTTGGAAACCCAGTTTTTGGACTAATCCTGTCTCCTGTTCTTCTCCAGTGTGTCATGTTTTGATTCATCCGAATCCCTGCCGCTCAGATTTTGCTCTGGCATCTCCACTCATACTCCCTTGGTGGTACCAAGCCGGGCGTGAGAACCCCCTCCCTGGATTTACCTGGTTCGTCTGGACACACTCCGGTTCTTCCAGCTGTTCTTCCTGCCTGCCGCCACAGTTGTGCTGTTCTGGCCCCCCGCCTGTATTACATCTGCCAGCCCTCCTGTCACCCAGCCAACATCTTCCATCAGAGAGTTATGGTCACATGGTACCTTTTTCACTCATCCCCCCCGGACAGGTCTCCCCAACCAAACGGTAAGCGGCTCAGCTTCTGGAACATTTCCCCCTGGTTCGACCCTCAGTAAACATATCCTCTTTATTCCCGCAGTCGTTCCTGCTGTGACGTTCAGACTCCGCCTGTCGCACACAGCATGTGCTTTTCCTTTGTTGTGCCTGAAAATAAACAACCTAAAAACTGTTCCTGCTTCCGTCTGTGTCTGCATGTGGGCCAAACACTTAAAAACCATGACAAATTCTATTTTCTACTCAGCCTGTCTACACGAAAACACTCATTGCTTACGTTATTCAGTACAGAGAAAACAATCAAAGTTCAGACTAGCTGAACAAACAAACAATTTAAACTTACAATTACAGAGCTCTTTAAGTTGTCTACTTTACTTAATACCTTTAATGTCCAAATTATTTCTTAATTTTTGATTAACATGGAATATGGACAAGCTCACTATACTACTGATATTAGAGCCATTTTGACAACATATAAAAAGATGTCAGATTTGGTATATTTTTGCATGATTGCAAAAAGGACTCTTTCTTAAAACCTGTTTATCACCATTAAAGCATTATGTAATTTTTCATAGTCAAACCATTGTTCCTAATTTGCACAATATTCTACAGCTTTGAGTCATGGTGAACTGCAGAGATTTTTACAAAATTTTCTGTGAATTTAGACTTGTATATTTTTAGTTTCTATCTTTGATTTCTTTGTATCTTTGATCTTTCCTTGAATTCTATTTTTAATGTTGTCATCTTCAATCTCAATTACCAAATTTAAAATTGTTATACGCTGTACTGTCAATACTGGTTGAAAAAATATTATAAACAAAAAAAAAATAAGGAATTTGAATTGGCTTTCAACCCTTGCATCATAAAATAATCAAGGTGAGCAAAAACTATCGTTTATAACAAAAACACTTTGTGGGGAAATATAGGAACAGGAGCAGGATGTACAAGAGAGCGTTTTTGTTTTTTAAAGTAAGCCTCAAGCATCAACATGAGCCAGCTTTTTATACTTCATGGTTGTGAACACTGAGTTTGTTGGGAGCAGCAGAGTTTATAAAGTCTGACAGCAGCTGGGGAACGGAGAAAGTAAGGCAAATAGGCAAGGCAAATTTATTTATATAGCACAATTCAGTACAGAGACAATGCAAAGTGCTTTACATGATTAAAATATAGCAATTAAAGCAAGTAGGGATAGAATGTAGAAACAAAAAAGAACATTAAAAACAGTAAAACAGTTTAACTGGAAAATTCAAAGGCAATTTTAAACAAATGTGTTTTTAATCTCGATTTAAAGGAACTCAGGCTTTCAGCATCTTTACAGTTTTTTGGAAGTTTGTTCCAGATAAGTGGAGCATAGGAACTAAATGCTGCTTCTCCGTGTTTGGTTCTGGTTCTAGGTATGCAGAGCAGGCTGGAGCCAGAAGCCAGAAGTAGCATCTAGGTTGGCATCAGCCATCTTCTATGGTATGGTTTGTTGGAGTAGCAGCTTAACTGTAGCTGAGAGGAAGCAGCTGCATAAACTCATTAAGGCAAGGCATGCTTTTTGCAAAGATCATTTCGTTAATTCAGTGCTAGAGTATAAGACAAGTTGGAATACAAACTTCAGCATTGACATTCAAAGGCAACTATTAACAAAGGTATTTTTAATCTTTAGAGGAACTCAGGCTTTCAGCACTTAAACAGTTTTCTGGGAGTTTGTTCCAAATCAGTGGAGCATAGGAACTAAATGCTGCTTCTCCATGTCTGGTTCTGGTTCTGGTTCTGCAGAGCAGGCTGGAGCCAGAAGACCTGAGTGGTCTGGAGGGTTGATACACTGATAACAAGTCTGTGATGTATTTAGGAGCTAAGCCATTCAGGGATTTATATGTAGCCGGGGCATTCTGTCCCAGAAGCATAGTGCTGCACACTCTCCCTCCTGCCATATATGGAGGACGCTGGGATCGTGCGCAGCTGGGGGTTAATGAGAGGCAATCAGCCTTTCCAGTTAAAAGGGGGCAAATGGGTAAGGAAAGCACAACTGTACCTGAGGTCACAATTTGGCGTTGTTGACAGGATCTTGCAAGGCAGTGGCATTGGTGAACAGGGGTTTGTTTTAAGGAACGAAACAGGACCAAATAGAGGTGTCGATGTTGTGTTTTTTTTCTTTTTTTTCTTTTTATATTCCACTGAAACAGTAGCAGGTTCGACGGGGGCCGGCAGATCGGTTACAGAGGAACTTGGCGTTGAGGAACCATGGAGGAGGAGCTGCGGGAGCTGAAGGATGGGACACATCATTTTCAGGCAGAGGACCAGAAGCTCAAAGAAATGTCCATGGCGGACCAAGATTCCTTGCCCTCCACCCTTGGGGCTGTGACCAGGAGGGACCCCTAACCTGTCTCTACGGAGGAAGCGGCAGCAACGGAGCGGCTTTGTTGACATCTCCAGGGAATGTACAAGCTCTTGTGGGTTGTCTTCAAGGTAACGCTGGAACTGGTTTTATGGACTGGACAGAGGCCCGAATGCATCCTTGCCAATTTTATGGAGAAAAAAAAACATTTGTATGGACGCACCAAGTTTTATGTAACTGTGCATTTTATTTTATTTTTGCCGGAGTTTCCTCATGCCGGGTTTTATGTAAACAGAACTGGAAGTCATAACGTATTGCTGTTATAATCCACTTTAGGGACTTCACGGCCGGCCAGAACCACCCCTATTATTCACAGGTGCTGAGACTGTGATTAATGAGGGGAGACCGTGTCCCGCAGCACCCAACTCCGATACAGGGGGAGGATGCAGCTGTCTATCAGCAGGTGGGAAATTGGCTCCTTCTGTTTTGCTAAGTCACAATTCAGAAGGAAGAGGTCAGGGTTCTAGTGGTCTTAAATAAACGTGTAGGTTCACTAGTGGCTAGATGGGTCCCACTGTACTAGTGCAACTGGGGGATGTTACCTGGCAGTGCTTTTAGGGCACTGGTGACAACAGCTGCATAGTTTCCTTACCCAACATGGGATGGGCCCTTTGTAGGCCCGTTGTGGTCTTGAGCTTAACGCAGCAATCGGTGTAGCATCTCTTTGGTTGGCTATCTGGAAGCTGGTGTAGAGGTGTTGGGCAAGGGGGTACCCAGACGTAGTGTTTTGGTGGGGAGAGACCCCTGGGACATCCCCGGTAGTTACAGTGCTATGGGGGGCCTTGAAAAGGGAGGCTATTAGAGAACGCCATCATGGGCCCTCTAAACAACCTGGTGCAGGACCTCCCGGTACTAGCTTAGTGTTTCGGTATAAAATAAATAGCTTGCCCTAAAATGGTAATGGTTGGGCTACAGTCTCTCAGATCATTAGTGCTGGTGGTGGTGTGGATTATATGCACTAGGGTTTTGGGAGTGAGTGTGTTTTTGTTGGGGAACACTAAGGTGTATTCAGTTTGTGTTTTGTAGTCGTTCTCCCACCCTCCCAAGGGATCTACTTAATTCAACTGGGTTTTTAACTTTTCTTCACAGTTAGCAGGATTCCAGACCAGCATAGGTGCTCACTTTTAAACTAGTTAGTTTTTGGTGTACAATAAAATACATTGATTTCTGTTTTTTGGTACCTGTATATTTAATAAATTATATATTTAATGGGAAACCGTGCCTCTGTTATTCCTTGCAACCTCCTTGACCTGGTACAAAGAGGGTTTAACGCATAGAAACTGTACCTGAGGTCACATATAGACTACAGGAGGATTTTAAAGTCTATTCTCTGAGACCCAATAAGAGTAAACCAGGCGTAGCCAGAGTGGTAAATTCCTCTGTAATCACTATAAGGAAGAGGGACAAAAGATTATTGCCTGTTTTCACCACTATGGTTACATGCTTGTAGTTTTACTGTCCTTGTAGTTCTCATTTTGACCACTAGATGCCTTCCCCCAATCCTTGATGCATTAGAATCTTTTTCCCAACCAAAGCAGTAGTGTGACTTCTCTATGATCTGTTTCATTAACAGTGAGCGTCTTTTGAAAAGCAAACACATTACTCTCATTGTTAGTGTGACCCATGATGAGGCGTATTTTCTGTGTGAAACTGTGAAAGTTTGGATCTGAGCTGTTTGTGTTACAGCTGCTAATATTGCAGACTGTGAGGAGGCAGAGGAGACCAGGGGTCTCATTTATAAAGATGGCCTACGTGCAAAATGGGACCTCAGACGTGTGTATGTTCACGCAAAGGAAAGCTCATTCTGAGGAATCTGGCGATGTAGATGGTAAAGTGGGGATTTGCAGCCAGACGTCATCATGATTCCTCTCAGACTTTCAGTTTCTCTGCAGATCAGACTTTGCTCATAGATCAACTCCATCATAAGCATCCAAACCCCAGTGGTGTTAATGCTTGTGCTAGTGACACATCTATAGGGAATCCCCCTTCATATAAATAAAAGAAAGCCCATAAGCCAGGCATGTCCAAAGTGCGGCCCGGGGGCCATTTGTGGCCCCTGGACTGATTTTGTGTTCCCCCCCCCAACTGCATTTCAAGATTTGGTCTACTGCAGGGGTCCAGAGCTGCATGAGGCTCTTTACACCTTCAGCTTTGGCTCTTAAAAACTTACACCAAAAATGCGAGGGGGAAAAAAAATTGGTCAATGTTTCTAAATGTAAAGGTAATTTAAAATTGCTAGTTCTGCAATATATGCGAAACATTTCCAGAAAGAAAGAAACTAATAGTCTATAGAATATTTCACTATAGATAAATGAAGTATCATGTTGTCAATAGGTTGCATTTTCATCATTTTGATGCCATTTGCTGTAAAAATCAAATGTCCAATTGAAGAAAATGCATTAAACCTAAACATAAAAATACTGTTGGTTAAATAATAACTGTTGATCCTTGATAAAAAAAAAAAGTAAACTAATTTCCTGTAGAATAATACAAAAACAAGCTCTTGTTTCAAAGAGATGTGTAACTTTTGCGGCTCTAAACAAAATTAGTTTAGCTGGACCGAGAGCAAAAATGGCTCTGCGGGTTGTAAAGTTGCTAATCCCTGGTCTATTGGAAAGATTTGGCTGATGGTGATGGAAACGTTTTATTTTTATTACAATTAAGATCTTACAACTGAAAATGTTGGGTAAAACACAATGTATTCATGTTTTTATAACCACACTTTTTACATTCTAGTTAATTTGATACTAAATACGACATCTGTCTGAGGACTTTAACTCGGATGCAAACTAAATCTATTAAAATTGGCTAAATACAGCAAGTTTTTTCAAAGAAATAACGGCTCAAATCCTGTTTGCATATTGCTAGAATAGAAAAAAGTCTTTTGTTTTTCAATCCAGTCCAACATAATTTGCAAACTGGGTGACCACAACATTTTTAACTTTGGGGTCCACAGGGATTTAACATCCTTTTCCTTCAGAAAATCTTAATAATTAGTTTAATTAAAGTCATCATATTTAATAAGGGAAAAAAAACATTTTATTTTTTTTTAATCACATCCATTTTTTTGGCCCTCAAGTACTTTTGACTTGAGAATTTCGGCCCACGTGCCAAAAAGTTTGGACACCCCTGCCATAAGCCAACTTAGATCCTAAATCAAAGTCCTGACAACATTTATTCTGGCTTTTGTACCATCATCTCACAGAATAGAAGATGTTTGAAATCAGCCGTTTTGCACCTGACCTATTTAGAGAGAAACCATTTCTGTTGAACAGATGTCTCCTCTCTCAAAAGATGTTAAAGTTGTCTATGAAGGTTACAGTTGTTTGTTTGCATGTTTTTTCCAGCCATTTGTTTAGTATCAGAACTCTGGAAAAAATCTCATCTCCACACTTAGCGGGCACATGAGGGCCACTGAGAAACACCTTGACATTAAGGCCATCAACTAAGTTCAACAGACGAATGTAATCCTCTTTCAATACTTCTGATTTTCTTTCTTATCCGGGTGACATCGCCCAGGGCAGCTTGTATGATGAGTTTTTCGGGCGTTCTTTCAAGATCCTTGGAAAGATGTCTGATATATCAGACACCAGGGTATTGGTCAAAGGGCTATAAATCAACACCTCTGTGTTTTTCTTGTTACAGAATGTTTAATCCCGCTTACAGATCCATTGCATAATATCAGGGTCCTTGGCCCTGTGGCGTGTTTTTTCTCTTGATGTCTTAGAACGAAGAAAATGGTTGACATACCTCTGATTGATGTCAAGATCCTCCTGGGTCACATTTTTGGAGCGAAGCGCGTTTTAGTAAAGAATTCCAACATTTCCAGCAGGTTTACTCCTAACATTTGTTTTGAGAACAGCCCGCTGTTGTTTCATTTGTCTTGGGACATCTCTCTGTAGTCTCGGCCAGTTTTCTTTGTCTAGGTGCGGGGTGGGGTTTGTTGATCCTTTGGTCTTGCACCCAGAGTGGTCCAGGGATTCTCATTTTTCTTACGGAACTGTTTGTTCGCTGAGTCGCTGGGCTGGTGGTCACTGTTTGGAATCACAGGCAGGGTTGTTTCATTTCCATAAGCGGCGTTTACATCATAGTTCACTTCTAGTCGACAGATTTTCATTACCATAACAGCTATCTTCTGTAGAAGCTTGTCAAAGTCCTCTGTGGTGAAGGTAGGCATCTTTTCAAAATCAAAATCAAAAATAAATGAAAGAAAATTTTAGGGCTGTCAATCAATTAAAAAAATTAATCTAATTATTTACATACTCTGTAATTAAATAATCTAAATTTATCGCATATAATTTTGCTGTGAAAG